>NC_066550.1:3755887-3829210 GCF_024679095.1 Eriocheir sinensis | reverse complement strand
CCTCTGATAGCCTTTCCATCTCCTGCTCGAAGGCCTGGCCAAAGACAATCACGTCATCGAGGTAGATGAGTGCCGTCTTCCAGTGAAGTCCCTCCAGCACCCTCTCCATCAGTCGCTCGAACGTGGCCGGCGCGTTGCACAGGCCAAAGGGCATGACCTTGAACTGCCACAGGCCTTGACCGTAGGAGAAGGCTGTTTTCTCTTTGTCCTGCTCCGCCATTTTGACTTGGTGATACCCAGACTTCATATCCAGTGTAGAAAACCACTTGGAGCCCACCAAAGCATCGAGCGTGTCGTCGATCCGTGGGAGTGGGTATGAATCCTTGATGGTGAGATCGTTGAGGGCTCCAGAAGGTAATCCACGCAGCACCCGAGGGAACCGTCCATTTTCCTGACGAGCACTACAGCAGACGCCCACGGTCTGCTGGACCGCTCAATTAACCCCTGTTGCCGGAGATCATCCATTACCTCATCCATCTCCTTGCGACGGGCTGGTGCCATCCTTCGAGGAGCTTGCTTCACTGGGCGGTGGCTACCTGTGTCGATGTGGTGCTCTACCAGGTCCGTACACCCCAAGTCCAGGTCTCCTGTGGAAAACACATCTGAATTCCTCACGAGAAGCTCCCTGAGCTGTTCCACTTGAGGCTCCTCTAGACACTTGGAGCTCCTGTTAAACAGGTCGTGCATGTAGTCGGGCAGCTCCTCCTGAGGCTTCGTCAGGGTTCTCCTGCAGACACAGGTTCTTGGTTCCTGGTCGATCTCTTGGCACAACCCCACCATGATCCCTTGTTCTATTTTCTTTGGACTGAAGGAGACATTGGCCACGACGACAGGCACTTCCGCTGCAGCAGGGTCTACCAAAGTACTGCCTACAATCACCCCGTTTTCTACCGGGCATCGACTTCCACTCTCTACCACACACAGGCTAGCCTGGGGCACCTGCACTTGACAGGGTAACAGCATCTCCGACCTCGAAGGAATAATGGTGGTGCGCTTGACCGTCACTGGCAGGTCTTCCTTGTTCACAGTCGTCAGTGGCACCCTCCTTCCTCTTACAGTCAGCTGCTTAGCGCGGAAGTCCAGCTCGCACTTGTGGGAGACAGATAATCCATACCTAGGATGCAGGGGTCGTCCATGTCAGCCACGTAGACAGAGAGGAACCTTCCTTTCCTCCGAGCTCAAACTTCACGTCCACTGTGTCTCTGAGCTCTGCGTAGTGTCCTGTGACTCCGCACAGTCGATGCGGCGTCTTAGGAAGCCGACGATGACTCACCACGTCAGGCCGCACAAATGTGCGTTCCAGGAGCTCTGTGTCGACGACCACAGGCCACATACTCCGTCAACCTTTGCCCTCTACTTCTGGCAGCCTGTCATGGTGGTTCTCCTGCACGTTGATATCTTCGGGGTATGTACAGGACAGACTGGTCGTTGCCCTCGTGAACCAGTCCTTCTTAGTTTCCTGAGTGGTGGTCCCTCGTTGGGGCACAATTTTCCGACATTAATTTCCATTGCCCTTCCAGTGCCCTTTCTCCACAGGTCCAGCACTTGGGTCCTTCCTTCCCTGGAGCTTCTTCTTAGCGCCACCTTCATATTCCTTTTTTCCTCTTATAGCATTCGTTCTCCTTGTGCCCAACCTTCTCGCAGTACCAGCACGTTCCTTGGAAACCTGCTCTGTGTCGCTGACAGCGCCCTTTCGTGCCCGAAAGCCAGAAGTCGAGTCGTCCCTGGAAGCTTGACAAGCTAGACCGCAACAAAGGACTCAAACTCCATGGCACGTGCCAGAGCTTCCTGCATTGATGTTACGGAGCTTGGTTACACGGTATCTTCAGCTGAAGAAGGCTGTCCAGGGCATCGATGAACTGGATCACGCAGCAAAACCTGGGTCAGCAGGTCAGGGTGGCACCTGGGTATGCTTTGTGCGCCATGCTCTCAAGGTCCTGAGCGGAAGTTCCTGAATAGACTCGCCGCGCCTGTTGCAGGGTTCTGAACCTAACCTGAAGAGCTCGTTCTGGTGCTTGGTCCCATATCGTTGCTCCAGCGCCTTAATGCCAGCCCAGCCTGTAGCTGCCCTCTTGTCGCATTGTCGAGCTGAGGCAAGGATTCCTCCAGCGCCGCCCCTTTCAGGCTAGTGGCCAGCTGTACCGCGCACTCTTGGTCATCCCATCCGTTCCGAGCTGCCAACAGCTCAAATTGAGCGCGGTAAGCCTCCAGTAGACCTTGCCATCAATCTCTGAGGCTTCTTTCTAACAGGCCGAACCCAGCAGACTCATGGGTCTGGCGGAACTTCTTGTGGGGATAAGCTCCAGGCGAAACAGGGCTCAAACTACTCCCCGGACTTGCGTAGGGAGAAGCATCTGGCAGGTACAACTAGCCCTTATCTGCAGATCACTGGCTGTCCGTTTCCAGCCAAGCAGTCTTCAAGGGCCTTCACTCTGTCACTTACGTCAACGGAAACTGCCTGTATTCAGTACGGTTCACCTTTCCTGCACTTCACTTAATATTTCTTTGTGTGTGTAGTCTCCGTACCAACCCTCCATCTCTTGTTGAAGATTTGTGTGTTCTTTTCTCCACTTCTAAGTGAGTGGCGTTGTCCCAATCTCTGTGGTCACATCATATCATTGCTCTTCGCACTGGACTCTACTTCCATCTTGTACTGCTTGTAGGTTGCTGTAATCCCGTGAAGCGATCTTCTAGCTGTTCTTTGAGTTCTTGGAGTGTTCCTTCTTGTTGTTGCTGTGCCTTCTTCTTGTTGGGTTCTTTTTGAGTTCTTAAGAAATTCCTTTCTTGTTGCTGGCTGTGCTCTTTCTCTTGTTGTTCTTTGAGTTCTTGGAGTGTTCTTTTCATATGTTGTTGCTGTGCTCTTTCTCGTTGTTCTTTGAGTTCTTGGTGTGCTCTTTCTTGTTTCTCCCCCTGTAGTCTCAAAGCTTCAAAGAGTTCAGTCAACACGTCGTCCCTCTGGGGTGCTTGGGAACGAGTCTCCAGCTTTGGCGAAAAAACAGATGCCTACACCCTGACGCCAATGTTATGCCGGGCGTGTTACTTGGTTCCGTGTCAGTCGGAGACCTGTGGAGGGAGATATAAACACTTTGCACAGTTTCTGTAGTTCAATATTCTTCTTAGTAGTACACTTCACTCTGACTCTTCACTTACCACTAGCTTACTATGATTGGGACTGTCCCTCGCCCTCTTTCTCCTATATATATCCAGAACAGTACAGTCTAGAATGTTATATATTTTAGATCGTACAAGAACATGTAGCAAAATATGCGAGTTGGGTTAAATATCTCCTGCCTGAAAAGTTCGGCTGCGCCCTGATGGGCGCGTGGACGGCTCGCCTTGCTCCCTGTCCCCTGCTTGCTTCTCCCGGAGCTTCTAGAGGCCTATGGACGTTGGGAAGCCCAGCACAACACTATATATACTGACAAAAGTACTCCACGGAAGATATTTCTGTCTGTGCTCGTGAATCCTGAGGTAATTTTTTGTTTCCCCTCGGACTAACTTTTAATCGTGAACTCAACTATTCTCTTTACTGTCACGTCCTCTGGTTATAGAATATTGGCCTGCATTCGTTTTCTTCTTATTCATCTTCAGGCGTTGATTCTCTCTCTCTGACGTTCCAGAGCCATTGTTTTATCTAGGTCAGGCTAGGTAAATTTCCATTATACTAATATAAATTTAACTTTGATTATTCTCTATAGTTCCTCCTCGGACTAACTTTTAATCGTGAACTCAGCTATTTTCTGCAGAGCAGAGGCGAATCGGTTGATTTCACTCCCATTTTAATAATATAGCATATTTCCAATACTCTTAAGGTGTTCTGTAAGCACCCATAACATACCTGTTGGGCGTAGTTTGGAGCTGGAGTGGTCATAGCTGATGAAAAAAAACAATGACACAACACTGGTACTGTCGTCTGCTGTACTCCGCTTCAGCCTGTTGACGTCACGAGCTAATGGTGGCTTCTCCCCGTGAGATGAGAAGAATTTGTGATATCTGTCCAATATCCAGTCAACTAGCGATTTATAGGACGTAATATACTACGTTATCATTGGTACGTGCAACAATGCATTTCTAGGCTTTTCCCAGAACCGGAAATATGTCCATTAAGCCAGCAGCGGCCTCATGCCCGTCCGTATTCTATTGTTTTGTAGTCCAGGGGCATACCGAGTCGCCTTCTCATGAGTCGCTTCAGAGGCCAGGTGTGGATCAGTAGCCAGTGTGGCTCCCACTGTTATTGCCACGGACCCGCCTGATCGTCAGTGACGTCAATGACGGGGGGACAGGGAACTGGGTCCACCTGCGCGTGGAGCTCCGTCGGCCCAGGCAGAGATGAATCCAAGTCTTTGGGTTCGTGACGGGGTGTGGCCCATCCAGTGATGCGTTGAATATCACATATGAAAATACGAAATGGAAGCATGAAGCCAGCGCGTATGACGCGGATTCGCGGGCGGTTAGATTTATAACGCGGTATGGTTTCAGAACCGTTCAGATCACGCGCTTAAAACCATCTAGTGACGTGCGGTTCGGTCTTCCTGGCCAACGAGTGAAATCAAGCAGGTTGATTTTTTTTTTCCATAAAAAATTCATGGTGGTTGGGTAAATATTCACCTATTCAGTGGAGAGAGAGAGAGAGAGAGAGAGAGAGAGAGAGAGAGAGAGAGAGAGAGAGAGAGAGAGAGAGAGAGAGAGAGAATATACATAACACCGAGATATCCACTTATGCACTCAGTTCAGCCTCTCACTGTGTGAGTGAAGAATGAGGACATCATGAGCGACTGGCTAGTATTGGTACTGGAAAGGTCAGAGCAGTCTGGTATCAGTGCCCGTCAAATTCCCAGTTCCAGTAACAAATTGACCTGACGACTAGACAGTACATAAGGCAAAGGTATATCGCGATATGAAGTGATGTCGCTGTGTACGTTTATTTTCGATCACGCAAGTATCGTTATATATATTTTCAAGAGTACCATTATTTTCCTGTATCTTCACTACCAATCCAAATATATTTTAGAAGCTAGAAAAAAAATTGAAAATAACATTCAATGATGTCTTACGAAGACGGTCGAAATATTTTGACACAAAGTGTTCTTGTTCACCAAGGAAAGAGTCAAATGAAGTCCAAATATCGACATACCACTTCCAAACAAAAAAGTAAAAATTATTTTTCATGATCATTGTTGACAACAATAATTTAAATTATTATATGCACAATATAGGTAGACATGTGCTAATTAGTCGATATCCTAAACTAGGATGGTGGCGTTGTTTATTTAATTTATACCTCGTTTGATGACACGTCAATGCCCGCGCACCATGCTACCTATTATTCAGCCCTGACTCACTCTTGCCTTTCGTGGTCAACATAACGATAACAAAAGCTCTTGACTCTAATGGCGATAGTGATCAAGGAAGATGCCCACAGCCTATACTCTACCGTGGTAGTCGGATGGAAAAATAAGAATAAATAGCTTCAGAATATCGGCCAACCCAAGCTCCCTATTCTTTTTAAGTCACGATCGCAAACATGATTACCTTTCGGTCAATATAACGATGACAAAAGTTTCATGTAGACTTCTAACGCTTTGAGGTGATCATGGAACATATCCACAGCTTATAAGTGCCATAGAATAATCGAGAATGGGAAATAAGAAATATGGCTTTGAAATGAGGTGTAGATATATATATATATATATATATATATATATATATATATATATATATATATATATATATATATATATATATATATATATATATATATATATATATATATATATATAGCCTAAATCTGAACAACGTATAACAACTGTTTTTGCAGTATACATTACGAGCTAAATTGTTTTTGCTGTTGTCTTCAGTACTTCAGTACTGAAACACAACACATGACATTCGCAGTCGCATTTTTAAAAAGAAATGGATGTATAATTGTAATTCAGGTACTACTATGTTATTTTTACCGTTTTACATCACAACGTATTATAGATTATCGCTAAAGGGAACATTATAACATAAACAATAAATAATATCACTTTCTGCCACTTCAAATGTTCCCCGTACGAAACATTTGAGAGCGGCGACACTACCATACTCGCGACTGTACATATGCAATGGTGGTTTACTGGTGACAGGCGATGCGGAGCACGCTGTCCCAAGAATCCGAACCTCTGCAAACAACACTACGGTCTTGGCTGATCTCGCATCGGCAAAAACACGGTACCAGGACGGTACGTACTGATATTAAAGTTCGGTAAGTGTTTCTCGGTAATGTCGACCACCCCGGTAACACCCTTCACAAGCAGCACCGGGTTTATATTGGGCACCCTGGCCAAAGCACTGATAGCTGGGAGATGGGGTCAGGGGTTGCCATGGTTTGCCCAGGGACTTGATACCAAATACTTGCTAATTTTAAATACCAGATTTCTCTTTTTTTCACATCAAACTGAGGTAATGGTAAAGGTATTCAATTCTGGGAACGTTCCAACTAAGATGTGAAAATATTGAACTTTTAAATACTATAAAAAATAGTTGGTTACTGGGGAGCCTGAACTGTCTATGTAAGGCTTTTTTTTTTGGTGTGTGTGTAAGGGAATGTAAGGGAAGTATTTTTTTTTATAGTTCAATACTCAAATTTCATTCGTTTCATTACCAAATTTGAGTCCAATACGAATCGGTTAGTGCTTCATCACTAAATGGCAACCGTGGCTCTCTAAAGATTGCTCCTCTCATAGTAGGGTGTATCGGAGCCTTGCCGACAGACCGACTTTATGGGCGATCGAAATCTAGCCGACCAAGTTTGTCTGTTGACGAGGACTGGTGTGTCTCTGTGCCACCGGGTTTTAAGATTCATCCCTTAAGGGCGGGGCCTTGTATTAATTAATCATTTTAATTACAACCCCTGGACAGGTATTGGTTTTATATAAGCCTGGGCCAGTGAGTTGCCAGCCACGCCAGCCAGTGCGTCTTTACCCTGCCAGGAGCATTCTTAGGGCACTGTACTACACCGTACCTCGCACTGGCACTTCTGCCGTGCGCATTCCTAGGCACCGTACTCACACCGTGAGAACACCGGGGGGAGAAATTATGCCCTGGTAAAGGCCGATACGCGTCCGGCAAGAGCCGGTACGTGCACGGTGCTTGCCCGGCAGAGACACGGTAATGAAGAACATTGTACGGTGTCGGCACGGTATCTTGTGATCAAAAGTTCTGTCGGGCCGCTCTCAGATAAAGTTATTGTCGATCGGTGGCTTTTTGGCCGCACAGGTGCGTGCCGGCGTGGAAAGATGTGCGCTCGTTGACCGCCGACCAGTGCCGAGTTTTCCGTGGGCGTGCCGAGGTAACCCAGTTCGGCGTGATTCGAGATGTACCTGGCGTTGGTGGGACAGGGCCTTAATCTAGCTAGCTGTTATCCCTTCTTCTCCAGCAGCAAGCACAGCGACAGCAATCAATAAGTCGTGGTTAATGCTGGCCATGTTTGTCAGGGAACGGCGCACGACGGAGGGACGGAATCTATCTCATCCGTGCCGGGCGGCTGCTGTTTTGGTGACGTAATTTTTAAGTCATTAAAGTCAATAGTTAGAATACTGAACATAATTATTTTTCCATACTTTCATAAACTCAATAAAAAGGGTAGACATAAATAAATGCCACCAACTATGTAAAATTCTTTGACTATTTGAATTCTAAAGTGGAGCACATCTTGACCCGCTCTCCCTTCGCAGAAATCTCCATCCTAGGAGATTTCAATGTTCACCACCAGCTTTGGCTTTCATCCTCTTTCACTGACCAGCCTGGTGAACAAGCCTACAACTTTGCTATCCTCAACGACCTAGAGCAGTTGGTCCAGCACCCTACACGTGGCTCCCTGACCGTCTTGGGAGATCGGCCCAAACATTCTAGACCCTCTTTCCTTACCTCAAACCCTTCTGCTTATTCTGTCAAACTGTTCTTCTGTTGGGCCTCCGACTTCCAATCTTATTTCTGCATCCTGTCCTATCGCTCCTGGGTACACCTCTGACCCACCGAAGAGGCGCTGCTTCTGGCATTTTGCTTCAGCTCGGTGGGACGACCTGAGGATGTACTCTTTCCGATTTCCCGTGAATGATTATTGTTTCCAGGATAGAGACTCTCTGTGTGTGCTCAGCGCATCACAGAGGTGATTGTTCCTGAATGGAGGCATACATTCCTCGTTCTTTCTACTCCTCACGCTAAAAGCCTTTGGTTTAATCACGCTTGTTCTCAAAGGTCAATGATAGAGAGGTAGTCACAAAGGCAATTGTGGAGCCTTCCAACTAATGCTAATTATGAACTTTACATTCCTACCCAAACGCTAAATCTATTCTCCGACTAACCAAAATTCTTTCATTAATAGAAAATGCCAAAACCTTGCTTTCTCTAACTCTTCCCGTGACTTCTGGCATCTAGCCAAAAACATCTCCCTCCAACTTCACTTTCATCTTTCCCTCCACTCAATTTGACGGCAAATACCGTCTCATCTATCTCTAAGGCTGAACCTTCTCTCAAACTTTTTTCTAAAAACTTCACTCTGGGACGATTCTGGGCATATTCCTCCTACCATCCTCTGACCTCTTTATGCCTGTTATAAAGATTCTTCTGTTTTGGCGTCTCTGGCCTCAATTTCAGGAAGGCTTTTGATGGAATCTGATGGAGTGCCTCCCATTGTCCTTAAAAACTGTGCCCGTGCTGTCACCCTGCCTGGTCAAACTCTTTCTCCTCTGCCTGTCAACATCTACCTTTCCTTCTTACTGAAGTATGCTCACACAGCCTGTGCCTCCAAGAAGGGTGACTGTCCCCTCGTAAACTACCGTCCCATAGCTTTACTTTCTTGTCTATCTAAAGCTTTTGAATCAATCCTCAACCGGAAGATTCAAAAGCACCTTTCCAATTCTGGACCTTCTATCTGATCGCTGGCATAGTCTTGCAAGTGGGCTTACTGGTGGACTTCCAGCTCTTCTTACTGATCTCCAACGTCCCTCAGAGTTGTTGGTGAAACTTTGTTATTGCGCTGGACATTTCAAAGCTTTGATAGGTCTGCTAATAAAATTCTTTGCTTTCAAACCACCCACTCCTATTGGTTTCCATCCTTCTCTACCTTTTATCTCCAGTTTCCTTCTCTGACGTTTCATTTCTGCCGTGGTAAAAAGACGGTCACTGTTTCTTTCCCCAAATCTATTAACAGTGATTGTCCCACAGGGTTCTGGTCCCTATCTTCCACACTCTTTTTTCTGTTGTTCATTGATGATCTTCTTTCCAAAACGAACTGTCCTATCTATTCCTTACGCCGATGATTCCACTCTGCATTACTCAACTTCTTTAATAGGAAGACCCACCTCTCCTACAGGAACTTAACGACTCAAGGCTGGAGGCTGCAGAACTGCTTTAGCCCTTAGACCTTACTATTATTTCCGATTGGGGCAAGAAGAACCTGGTGTCCTTCAACGCCTCAAAAACACAGCTTCCACCTATCCACTCGGCACAATCTTCCAAACAACTATCCCTATTCTTTGGAACACTCAGCTATCAACTTCCTCAACACTAAACATCTCGGTCTATCCTTAACTCAAAATCTCAACTGGAAACTTATATCTCATCTCTACTAAATCAGTTTCCTCGAGGCTAAGGCGTTCCTGTACCGTTCCGCTGAAGCCTCTTCTCCCTGCACAGTTGTTGTCCATATACAGTTAGGCCTTGTCCGCCCTCGTATGGAGTATGCATCTGGCATGTGTGGGGGGCTCTACTCACAGCTCTTCTGGAAAGAGTGAAGCTAAGGCTCTCCGTCTCATCAGCTCCCTCCTCCTCATACTGATAGTCTTCTACCTCTTAAATTCCGCCGCACTGTGTTCCTCTTCTTTCTATCTTCTCTTCGATATTTCCATCGGCGCTCGACTGCTCTTCTGAACTTGCTAACCATGCCTCCTCCTCCTGCGGCCCTGCTGCACTCGACTTTCTACTCATGCTCATCTCCTATACTGTCCAAACTCCTATGCAAGAGTTAACCAGCATCTTTCACTCTTTTCATCCTCACGCTGGTAAACTCTGGAACAATCTTCCTTCATCTGTATTTCTCTCCTGCCTGACTTGAACTCTTTCAATAGGAGGGTATCAGGACATCTCTCCTCCCGTGTTTGATCTTCCTTTCGCCCACCTCTTTGTTTCTCTCTTTTAGGAGCAGCGAGTAGTGCAGGCTTTTTGTTTATTGTTTTCTTTTTTGTGTGCCCCTTGAGGCGCCTCCTTTATTGTAAAAAATATATAAACTTATATATATATATATATATATATATATATATATATATATATATATATATATATATATATATATATATATATATCAATACTATATCAAGAAATCAGTTTCAACCAACAGAAAAATCCATTCAATAATATATATATATATATATATATATATATATATATATATATATATATATATATATATATATATATATATATATATATATATATATTTTTTTTTTTTTTTTTACAGCAAGGAGTACAGTTCAAGGCACACAAAAAACAAACATTAATAAAAAAAAAAAGAGCCGCTACCACTGCTCCTAAAAAGAATCTGAAGAGGCTGAAAAGATAGGTCAGTTTCTGGAGGAGAGGTGTCCTGATACCTCCTCTTGAAAGAGTTTGAGCTGTTGGGCAGGAGGAAATACAGATGAAGGAAGAGTGTTCCAGAGTTTACCAGCGTGAGGGATGAAAGAGGAAGATGCTGGTTAACTCTGCATAAGGGGTTTGGACAGTATAGGATGAGCATGGTAGAAAGTCGAGTGCAAGGGGCCATGCGGAGGGGGAGGCATGAAAGTTAGGCAAGTCTCTGAAGAGCAGTCATGTGGAAATATCGATAGAAGATAGAAAGAGAGGCAACATTATGGCGGAATTTAAGAGGCAGAAGACTATCAGTATGAGGAGGAGAGCTGATGAGACGAAGAGCCTTAGCCCACTCTGTCCAGAAGAGCTGTGTGGAGGGAGCCTCCCACACATGAGATGCACTCCATACGAGGGGAAGTGGGACAAGGCCCTGTATATGGACAGCAACTGCAGGGGAGAAGAACTGGCGGAGACGCAGAAGAGAACGCCCAGCCTTGAGGAAGCTGATTAGTAAGAGATGAGATGGGCGAAGTTTCCAGTTGGAGATTTTGAGTTAAGGATAGACCGAGAATGTTTAGTGCTGAGGAAGGTGATAGCTGGGTGTTGTCAAAGAATAGGGGATAGTTGTTTGAAGATTGTGTCGAGGATAGGTGGAGAAACTGTGTTTTTGAGGTGCCAATGACACCAGGTTCTTTCTTGCTCTAATCGGAAATAATAATAGTAAGGTCTGAGGCTAAGCTGTCTGCAGTCTCCAGCCTTGAGCCTGTTAAGTTCCTGAAGGGTGGGTCTTTATTACAAGTTGAATAATGCAGAGTGAATCAATCGGTTATGCAGGGAATGGATAGGACAGTTCGTTTTGGAAAGAAGATCATCAATGAACAATAGAAAAGAGAGGAGATAGGACAGAACTCCCGGACACTACTGTTATTAGATTTAGGGAAGAACATTGACCACCTATACCACGGCAGAAATAGAACGGTCAGAGAGGAAACTGAGATAAAGGTACAGAGAGAAGGATAGAAACCGTAGGAGTGGTAGTTTAGAGAGCAAAAGATTTGTGCCAGAAACTCATCAAAAGCTTGATGATGTCCAAAGCGCAATAGCAAAAGGTCTCACTGAAACGGCAAGAGAGGATGACACCAAGAGTCAGTTAAGAAGAGCAGAGATCACCAGTAGAACGTTCCTTGCGGAACTCTATACTGGCGACTGGGATAGAAGGTCTGAAGTAAAGGTGCTTTGAATCTTCCTTCCTGTTAAGGACTGATTCAAAGCTTTAGATAGACAAGAAAAGTAAAAGCAATAGGGACGGTAGTTTGAGATGGAGTGGTCACCTCTTAGGTACAGGCTGTGAAGGCATACTCCAGCAAGAAGAAAAGGTAGATGTTGACACAAAGAGGCGAAAGAGTTTGATTCAGGCAGGTGACAGTAATGGAGGTGAATATATAAAAATAATGTAAATTTATAAATATATATGTATATATATATATATAAATATGTATATATATATATATATATATATATATATATATATATATATATATATATATATATATATATATATATATATATATATAGATATATATATCTATACATATATATATATATATATATATATATATATATATATATATATATATATATATATATATATATATATATATATATATATATATATATATATATATATATATATATATATATATATATATATATATATATATATATATATATATATACAGTAAACCTCGATTATCCAGCGGATTATCTGAAAAACATTATAATTGATCTGGATAATGCAATTAAATTTTTTTTCTATACTAAAACGTTATAAAACATCAAAAATAAATAAAAGTAACTTCATATGTACTATATTAACACATTTAAAATTGATAAGAACAGTTAAAATGAATATGCTTTCTAATACGTATTGTCAAATAGCTTGTAAACGAATAGATCAATGTATTAGACAAAAACATTAAACAAACTCTCAACAACACACGTCTGCTTTTTCGCTCCAGCAAGGACGTAGGTCTGGCGAAACGAACAAACTACTGCACGACTACTCTCACACCGTACTCTCAAGACAACGGCACAAACCACGACTCCCTCTACTCCATGCCACATTCCCTTCCAACATACGAAGTTCTTGCGATAATATGAGTCATCATACTGTGTCTCCACCTGCACGATGCATCAAGGTCACACTTGCAAGCTTGCACAACCATTCACAATCGCACTCTGCAACATTCACAATTCAGATCTGCAACGCTCACAAGTATCAACATACACTGGTCCAGACAAGGAGACACACAGACAAACATACAATAAAACATTTACATCACATGTTTTAAGCGTACTACTTTGTTTAGCGTAGCGTGTGTTTGTTTGGTTTCATTGTTTACATCGTCAGTCGGCGACAGTCGCGTCACACACTTCACACTGG
This sequence comes from Eriocheir sinensis, assembly GCF_024679095.1. Classification (NCBI taxonomy): domain Eukaryota; kingdom Metazoa; phylum Arthropoda; class Malacostraca; order Decapoda; family Varunidae; genus Eriocheir; species Eriocheir sinensis. The sequence goes on along the minus strand of NC_066550.1, from coordinate 3,816,156 downwards.
GCAGTCGCATCGCATTCTACCTGTGCTTCGAATAAGAACCAAGGTGCAAGATCAAAGTGATATTCATCCAAACGAGAAAGCAAGACACAATGCCGACGATCAAACTGGCGGCGATCAAAATGGCGGCCATAAATCCGGATTATCCGAAAAATAGCTTATCCGAAGAGCTTCCCCTTCCATTTCTGATAATCTGGGTTTTTCTCTATATATATATATATATATATATATATATATATATATATATATATATATATATATATATATATATATATATATATATATATATATATATATATATATATATATATATATATATATATATATATATATATAGATATATATATATATATACACACACAGATATATATGTATAGATACAGTCGTCCCTCAAATAGTACGGTTTCCAATAGTACAGTTTCGGTTTTATACGGATCGTCATAGAAGAATTTTTTTAGGATTTCTAAATTTCCCGCTTGTCGCACCAAGTAGCCATGGCGTGAGTAGCAACACTGTTCTACCAAAACACCTGCTGAAAGCACCCAAAAGTGTTCAAGAAAGGTGTTCACTTTGCAGATTGAAGAATTCAGATTTTGGAGAGGTTACGTTTTGGGACGCGTTACATTGCGGTAGGGAGAGCATACCACATGAATGAGAGCAGTGTTTGCTGTATCTATCATAGTGTAAAATAAATTCTTGCCGCAGTAACTGCCAATGCTTCATGAGTGCTGCAGGAGTAAAGATAAAGGCCGTCCTTTTACAAAGCCTCGTCGTTGCTATGGTAACGGCATCTCACTTGCAGCAAAATGGGGTACGCTGATCTTCCTGATGCACTGGAAGCACTTATGTGTTTGTTTGGGCTGCTATATTTGCTAATGACATCATCACAGCACAGAGGCATTCCACCTCTCAAAGCCGGAAGCGGAGTGGATGTGCCGGGTTGGCAACTCAAGCTGCCGCGTCAAGCGTTTGAGATCTCTGGGGACGTACCGACTACCGAGAGTCCCAATTCCCACTCTCAAACGCTGCCCAGGAGTGTTTCTAGAGGGGACACTGATTTTAAACAGATTTTCGAATAGTACAGGGGTCCTGAGTCCCTAGCCCCGTACTATTTGAGGGACGACTGTATGTATTATATATATATATATATATATATATATATATATATATATATATATATATATATATATATATATATATATATATATATATATATATATATATATATATATATATATTTATATAAAGAATGAAAAAATGTGAATCAGTTAGACAGGAAAAGTATCAAGTCTAATTGTCCTGCACTGATCCTGTACTGGTCCTGTAGCAAGTCAGGCACCAGTGAACCATTGCCATCTCTAACAAGAAAAATATTCAAATGCATAAAAAAATAAATTATTAGTCCTACTTATAATTTTTATGTGAAAAATTAATCTTGGGAGATTTATATTAAACTATGGCGTCATTTAACATTGCCAAGTTTAATACAAGAAAATGGCCTCATAAGACTGAAACAAATAACAAGTGGAAACAAACAAGGATTATTGCAATAAAAATCATTTAAATGATAAAAAAAAAAATGAATTTGAATAACAAATCTTTAATTCATAAAAATCTTTTTTTTTTTTTTTTTTTTTTTGAAAAATCATGATTTATTCCATCCCTGCCACTCTTAACCCGGTAGCAGCGTGGATCATGTTTCTTAATGGTCCTTCCATGCGAGAAAAATGAGAAAAAATCACCCCTCACACAAACCATTTCATAATATATATCAAAACATTTGTGATCAGATTATGTATCATCTATTTTGGGGAGTTTAAATCATGGCACAAATTTGGCCCGTCGCTGGTACAGGGTAAAGCCACAAATTTGGCCCGTTGCTGCTACACGGTAAAGCCACAAATTTGGCCCGTCGCTGCTACATGGTAAAGCCACAAATTTGGCCCGTCGCTGCTACACGGTAAAGCCACAAATTTGGCCCGTCGCTGCTACATGGTAAACCAACAAATTTGGCCCGTCGCTGCTACAGGATTAAGGATCACAAGTGGACAAACTAGAACAAAACCAACCAAATTAATGTTTTTCCTGCCGTGTATTTCCCCGGCACGCATGCGTTGTGGACAGCAGAGCAACTTATTTCTGTGAGGATGTATTTCTCGCAACACCGGCCTGCATAGTAGACCACCCCCACTGCTGCCCTGTCTCGCCATGCACTGTGTATTTCTGCCGGCCAACATTGCATGCCGAATAAATTTAAAACAATCAAACCTAACCTAATGTAACCTACTTAATGGGGGGCTTGGTCCCCCTTGACCCCCTTAACAGGGGACTATGCCCCCCCCCCGACCCGCCTTCTATTTCTGGAAGTCACTTGTTACTACACTGCATTCAGGGACCAAAAAAGAATCCATGTTGTAAGTATTACCTTTGCCAGAGGTGGCTACCCTCTCGTGAATATTATTTCCTCCTCCTCTTGGCGTGCCCAAACCACCTCAACCTCCTCACTCGGCACTGGACTCGGCTCCTATTTGGCCTGCCTGGTGGGCGGCAACCTGGCACCTCCACCCTAACACCCAGAGGCTCACCTTCCCCCATCTCTTCACATGCCCAAACCACCTCAAGATCCATACTCCAGCCCTGTCCTCAGCTCAAGGGTAAAAATGTAGCAGGAGTAGGCATATTATTTTCAGGACACAGAATATGCCCAAACCAGCAAAAAAACTACTTTTAGGAGGGTACATATATCAGGAATACTACAGTTCCCCGTAGTACACTCCGCCTATGTGAGTGAGCGTGTGAGGTTTCTTTCTCTCTCTCAAGTGTCACAAATTACTTTTAAACTAAACCAACCCTGACTTGTAACCTAACGGCTAACAGGGGGCTTTGCCCTCTCTCAACCCCCCCAACCTACCCTGACCAAACCTAACATACTTAACGGTTAACTGGGGGTGGGGTTCGACCCCCCCACCCTAACCTGACAACACACACATCTAGGCAATACTCAATTGTGTCGTCCTCACTTCCTCGGCCCCTAACTCAGTGTGTGCCGAGCCGTGAGGGGTGATTGATTACGCTTCAGTTAAGTATGTTGTTATTCCAATCTGAACATATTTTCTAGACCATTTCCGATGCTCAATAGATCAATCTGAATACACTGAGGTATGAACAATATAGAATATATGCCCCTTGTGCTTCACAGACCACGCCTACTCTTCCTACACATTACCCAGGTCAGGTTAGGCAAAACCCTGACTACTTCTCCTTATTTCCAGTATTTCCAGCCGGCCATCACAAGTGCTCCATTAAAGCCAATATCTGAGCGCCAGGAAGCAAAACTGATCCCCCTTGTGAGGCACGAGTGTTTCTCCTCATTTCTACTCTTTATACAGTGATGTGCCGCCTGCAGCAGCTTCCCAGACCACTAATAATGCGTCCCTTCAACAAGGCCAACAGCGGCAAAAAGAAAAACTGTTCATCGAGACGAGTGTTGACTGTTTCTCCTTATTTCCACTATTCACAATACCACGGCAGCCTTAATGTCTCACCTGGGGTCGTGGAGGGACTCTTGGAAAACAGCCCCAGCGTGGAAAAGAGGAAAAATGTCCCTGACAGACGTGGAGGAGCAGCAAGTCAGTGCCCCGCCGCCGAGGAGTTGTTGACAGTGGTCGGGGTGGGCAGGTACCGTTAATTTGAGTACCGGTACTACCGGTACTCAAATTAACGGTACCTGCCCATCCCTAGTTGTCTGTGGTAGGTGTGGGCAGGTACCGGTACTACCGGTACTCAAATTAACGGTACCTGCCCATCCCTAGGCGGTGGTCGGGAGTCTTGCCCTTGTAACGGCACTCCCTGATGGAGCTTTTTCTGGGTCTGGTCTTGCTCGGTCTGGGTCTTTTGAGTTTCTAAATTTCTTTATGTCTCCTCTTCCTTTCTTTTCTTTTCTCTTTTTTTGCCAAAATTTATATAGTACTGCCTTCACTGCCTCCATTTGTGTGTTTTCAAAAGGAGCTCTTCCGCTGGTGCGTCCTGGTGGTGTGGCCCAGACGTCTTGTTACCTGGACGGGTTGAAGGGAACCCCACAACACGCCAGCAGAATGCATATTTGCGTAATTGCTCTTAGCACTAAAACTATTAAGCCGCTGCTGGAAGGTGTGTTGATTGCACTAAGTAAAGACTAGTTACAGAATATAATGACTTATATGTATATAAGTGAAAAAGTATTTATATTTATATTGCTGTAAGTAAAATAAAGTAATTTAGAGTTGATATGTTCTTTGACCAGAGTGTTTAGGAACTATAATTAAAAATGAGATCATATGAAATTATATATGAGAATACATTGGTATTAGTATGTAGGGGTTAAAATTCGTATAGTCTTTGACCAAGGTACTCTGCTAGTTTTCTCTTAAATACGGATATTGACAGGGTACTGTGTCTGGCAGGCTATTCCACAAAGCAATCACTCGGCCTGAGAAGTATCGCCTACGTATTTCTGTGTTGCTGTGGGGTAGAAATATTCTGTGTGAATTTCCACGGGTTCTAGATGATGTCTGGAGGGAAAACAACTCAGAGGGCTGCACAGGAGAGAGGCCATTGAGAATCTTCCAGACCTTGACTATGTTAGCTCTAAGCAGTCTGCCATGCACAGAAAAGAGACCCAAGGCATCCAGTCGGGAGGCATAGTACCAAGATGCGAAAGTCCAACAATCTCCTTGGTCCTGAAATGCCTGAATTTTTTCTCTTTTTCTACACTCATACACGGCCACTGCGTGTAACGAAACACACGAGAAATTAATCCAGACAAGAAAAGGTTTGCCGGCGCCGGAGATCGAACCCGCGACCAGCGTATCAGGAGAGCCACTCCTTTACCAGTCGGCCAAAGAGGTACCCCCCTGGCTAAGTGGGTTATGGGAGGCTCGCCCATCAGGCAAGTCATGTCACTACAGTCCATCATCGTTGGACTCTCTCAAGCATGTCAGTATCACCTACATACCCTGTGTGCCATACGACTGAGCAAAATTCCAGCACAAGACGGATATAAGAGGTGAGAAGAGATTTCATAAACTCAGGCTCACGGTTAACTGTGCTCTTAAGTAAATTCGACGAAATTCCTGCAGCTCTATTTGCAAGAGAGCGTATGTGGAGATGAAACTTCAACGAAGTATCCACTTGAACCCCTAAATCTGATGCAGGCTGCACAAACTGTAATAAAGGATTTCCTCTAATATAGTAATCAGAGTACGGGCCAAGATTTGGAGCAGATCCTCGGCAGAATTTAAGAACACGGGTCTTGTCCGAGTTGAGCCTGAGCCCCCACGATTCCGCACGTGACACCAGTAGGTCTACATCTCTCTGCACAGAAGCAATATCTAACAATGTAAGAGAAGGCGTAGTCTTATTTATCTTTTGGTATATTTTCAGATCATCAGCGAAAACTTTGTATTTACAGGTCAGACCGTGAGCCACAAAGTTAATATAAATGAAAAAAAAGGGTTGGTCCAAGGACAGACCCTTGGGGAGCTCCACTAGTTACATGCGTAGAATCACTCTGAGAACCCCCAACCACAACCCTCATCACTCTACCGTTCAGAAATCCGTGTATCCAAGAGAGTAAGGGATCCCCTATACCGATGTGGGAGAGCTTACTGATCATAATATGTTATGATTAACAAGGTCAAACGCTTTACTGAAGTCAAATGCTGCTCCTCTCCTCGCCACGGGCCGGGCAGGGCAAGATGAAGTGCCTCAGGTCCTCCAGCTCGTCTCCACACATGGTGCACGCCGTACTCTCGTTGTTAAATCTTTTCCAATCTCTCAGTCTCATGTTATTTGTTCTGCAGGTGAAAAGGATGGCTGATGCTTCACTGTTGTCGTACACTTCCTCTTGTCCGCCCATCTCTTCTCTCCAGGTTCTATATATTGTCAGGGTTGCTTTTTCTTGCATTTCTTGTTTCCACATTTTTGTGTCCCGTGCTCTAACTTCTTTCCTTATTTCGTCGTTTGCCTCCTCTTGTTCCCGCCCTTCTTCTGTCTTCTATTAGTCCTTTCATCCCTCCATTCTTCTTGGTCTGTCCTCTCATCTCTTCAGCAACACTTTGTAGCAGTTCATTCCCTTCCCCTCTCAAAACATACTGCAAATATTTTACTTGTCCTTCCATAATCCTTGCCTTCATGCTTGATACTCCCACCTCTCCTCTTAAAGCTGCTACCTGGGCATAACTTGGGGCTCCCAGTATCTTCCTGCACACACTGTTCTCTATTCTTTGCAACCTGTCTATCTCTTGCTTTGTGAAATCTATTACGTTGGCCCCATACAATATTGCTGGAAGAGCCACACTTTTCCAGTATGTTTTCCCTATCAGTAGTCTTGAGCAGCTCCTTGCCACAACTGAGTAAGTCATATTTGCCATTCTGGTTGCCTTTTGTATCATAGACTCTTTCTGTGCTTTAAATAAATTTCTGGTGTCATTTATTATAATACCTAGATATTTCAGCTTATCCCTAACCTGTATCCCTGCTATCTCCTGTGGTTTGTCTTTCATATTAAATATTATAATGTTACTTTTTTGTTTATTTATTTCTAGTCCGCATTCCCTTCCTGTTGCCACCACCTGCTCAATCACTGCCTCTGCATCTTCTACACTCCCCGCTAACAGCATTCCAGCATCGGCAAAAAACAGATATGTTATATTGAAGGCCTCATCTTTAAATCCCTTGTCCAATTCCTCTAGCTTTTGAATGACTTGTATGTGACTAACTTGAATAAAGTAGTTGAGCCTGTACAGCCCTGCCTTATCCCACTGCTTACTGGTATCTCAAGGTCTTCCCCCTCATCCATCTTCACTCTGGTTATATCCCCCTCGTACAGTTTAGTAATTAAGTCTATTGCTTTTTCATTTATCTTATATTCCATTAACATTTTGATCATTACGTCCCTCTTGATGCTATCAAATGCTTTGGCAAAATCTATTGATATGACTATTAGTGGCTTTCTTTTCTTAAATGTCTTCTCTATATACAGTACCTCAGGATTACAATGTTGTTTTCTACTTTACCTCGCGCTGTAAAGCCTGCCTGGGTGTCCTTTCCCCATATATTCCTTTCTCTGTGTTCCTCTAGACTCATCCGTACAACTGCCATCATTAGTTTGTAGCCTTCATTGGTTAGTGCCATGATGGGTCTGAACTCATTGACTCTGGGTTTCCTGGTTTTGGGTATCATGATTATGTTTGATTCCTTCCATTCTACTGGCATGTCTCCTGATTGTGCTGTGTGTCTCAATGTTCTGACTAGTGTATTCAGTAGCACTTGGCTATTCAGGAACACTTTGGAGGAGGACTCTGCTGTAGGGGTGGGCAAGTACCGATACCAGTAGCTACCAGTACCAACGGCACCAGCTAAACGGTACGGTACCGGTACCAGATTGCTCGGATTTATTTATTGGATTTATTGGATAATTCTTCATGTCTGATTCTGGATTCTGGATATTACTGACTTAGGAACTAGTTTGTATGGTGCAGTGCAAGGCAGCCATGAGGCTCAGTCTGTCTATAGAGCCCCGAGTGAAACAATAACAGTGGACTTAGAAAATGGAAGCCAGCCAACGCAGCACAGCACATTCTCGGAGCAGCTATTACAGCCATATCATCCCCCGAAACATTTATGGCAGGGCCAGTTAGGTTATAATGGTTGGTTGTATTAGTTTATATATATTCGACATGCGGTGTGGCCTGTCCAAAATTATGCAGGTACGTATGCAACGCGGGACGCAGTGGGGTGGCGGCGGCCACTACGCTGGGCACCTAATGGCAAGCCCGACACTCGTCAACAAACCGGCTACAACTTCGCCTACAAGGTTATATTGAAATAGATTAGAAGAGTATGGGTTAGGGAGGAAGTCAGAGGGGGATGCGTAGGAGGAATATGCCCAGAATCGTCCAGAGTGGAGTTTTTAGAAAAAGTTTGAGAGAAGAGTTCAGCCTTAGAGATGGATGAGACGGCGGTGCTGCCGTCAGGACTAAGGAGTGGAGGGAAAGATGAAGTGAAGTTAGAGGAGATGTTTTTGGGTAGATGCCAGAAGTCCCGGGAAGATTTAGAAAAAGCAAGGTTTTGTCATTTTCTATTTATGAAAAGTTTTTGGTAAGTCGAAGAATAGATTTGGCACGATTCCGGGCAGAAATGTAGAGATCATGGTTAGCGGGAGTTCGAAGGCTCTGGTACCTTTTGTGAGCTGCCTCTCTATCTTTGACAGCACGAGAACAAGCGTGATTAAACCAAGACTTTTTAGGCTGCGGTGGAGACCCTTGACAGAGTCTCTATCAAGGGAGTCCAGGCCTCGGCAGTTAGCCACGGGTCACGGCCGCCCATGGCCTCACGGTTCTCGCACACATTTCATGGCTATTTCCACAACCATTTTCATCCCTACACTTTTTCTTAAGGCTAAATAATAACTTTACTCAATTAACTGCTGGCTTCTAACACTGCTTGGAGGGGAACTCATGAAGGTACTGGCAGGCAAGTTTTCCTAATCTGAGGTATTTTCTGGTGTTTGCTCCCGACCATTTCCATGGCTCTTCATCTGCCCCGGCCCAGCCTTTTTCTCTTTCATGAACCATGTCCTCTGCGTTTGTTTACCGTTTACCGTTGATGAGGTTTCAGGCCCAGCTCCGCCTCTGATGCAGCGCTCTACTGTCTACTGTCTCTGCGTCACTACTGGACGCTAAGATCAGTGCCATTGCACTTTTTAGAAGTGTCTGTGCTTTTGGCCTTGGGTTCATCATTCCTTTTTCTCTTCCTTGGTTCATCACCCTCACCCACACCAACACTTGCACCACAGAGGCGAGCACTGTTCCTTGCACCTGCTCTGCAATGTGTAAAGGAGATAAAAATGACCTCTATACCAGATAAGTTGCCACTCTGTAGTTGTTGTCCATTTCTACTCCTGCAAATCCCCTATCAGCTGCTGCCCTCGAGGTTTCTTTCATATAGTTAAGCGCGGTTCTCACGGGCAAAGTTTCCCAATGTTTCGGCACAAAGTTGAACGGAAAATGGATACCGGCATCCTTGGCGGTTGGAAGTGACCTCCTTCCCGTGGTTCCGTTACGACGGAGATCTTGCTCCTGCTGTGGGGAACTCTTGTGGCCTTCTCACGTCAAAATTACAGTAATTATAATGTCTAACGAGGTGGTGTGGCCCAAAAGTGTAGTGAAGTCACTGTGCGAGTTGATAGAAGAGCACAGATACCTCTGGGACCCGAGAGAAGCTGATTACCCCAAACACAAGCCAAGAAGGCCAAATGCACTACAGCAGAGAGCCAACAACGCCCTGCACAGTGATGGTCCAAAAACACCGAATATACTCTATCCCATGTTTTTTTTTACTCTACATAAATATAAATAACCAGAACGATCGCGTTAGGTGGATGGAAAATGATTATATTATATCATATTTCAGTATGCAATAGTCAATACCCCACCAATATATGCCTGACTTATTCATGAACATAGGTCGCTATTGATAGGAGGCCTAAAATTACATGACATATCAAAAAACAAGAAAACTCACGGCAAAAATCAGCAGCCGTGAGCCTGGTGGTCATAGGTGGTGTTTGTAAACACTAGCTAGTGCGAGACTTGGCCGCAAGGTGCCCTGCCGCTCGCAGGAGCAAACTCCAGCATCGTGTGAACGAGTGATCCAGCAAAGCAGGAGCAGGAACGGGAACACGAGATGCAGGCACCGAGGAAACTTTGCCCGTGTGAACCGCGCTTTAACTATTTCCACACCTTTCTGGTAATCTTCTCGACTTTCCTCACCTGAGTCTAAGGCTGGGTAGTGGTGTGGACTGAACAGTGGCTGGCTGAGGGGCATTCTTGAGACACAAAATGAGGGTCATTACATCGGCTACAGTTGATGCAGTCACTCATTTGCTTGGTAGTAAATCATGGACCCCGCTGAGTGTTGTCCAAGAATAGGGGATAGGTGTTTGGAAGATTGTGTTGAGCTGACGGGTGGAGAAATTGAGTTTTTGAGGCACTGAAGGTCAAGGACACCAAGTTACCTCTGTCCCATTCAGAAATGATAGCAAGGTCAAAGGTTAACGTTCTGCAGCGTCCAGCCTTGAGTCATGCTTCCCGATGGGTGGGTCTTCTGTTGAGATGCTGAGCAATGCACAGGAGAGTTATCGGCATGAGTGGATTGTAGTTTGTTTTGGAATTAAAGATTATTAATGTGTATTGCCTGGGCTTGGGATGACAGGTTCCTCTCTTCTCCTTTGTTGTATAACTGCAACAATAAACTATCAATCAATCAGTAATGAACAACATAAAGAGTGGGAGATAGCCCAGAGCCCTGCGGAACACCACTGTTTATAGGCGTAGGGGAAGAGCAGTGACCGTCTGTTAGTTAAGTAACACAAGGCCTCACTGTTGTGATTGTTTCTTGAAGTGACCACGTGGGCCGAGCGGAAAGCCATCTCTCTCTCTCTCTCTCTCTCTCTCTCTCTCTCTCTCTCTCTCTCTCTCTCTCTCTCTCTCTCTCTCTCTCTCTCTCTCTCTCTCTCTCTCTCTCTCTCTCTCTCTCTCTCTCTCTCTCTCTCTGGATAATCAAAATCGTTGTGTAAGGCAGAAATATATTATACAAACTTACACACACATATATACACTCAGTGGAAAGAATGAGGAAGTGGCTGAGAGATGTGGTGTGAAGGAGACACAGAGGAGAGAGAGACAGAGAAGGCTGCAATGGTTGGGACATGTGAGGAGAGAGACAGAGGGCAGGGAAGGGAATGAGTAAGTGGCTGAGAGATGTGGTGTGAAGGAGACACAGAAAAGAGAGAGACAGAGAAGGCTGCAATGGTTGGGACATGTGAGGAGAGAGACAGAGGGCGGAGGAGGGAATGGAGGTGCCCGGGATGAGACCAGTTGTAAGACCAAGGAGAGCATAGAGAGGAACAGTGACACAAGACTTGGGAGTGTTGGAAATAGAGGAAGGAAGGAGAGAAGATGGACCATAAACCCATGAAGATGCTGATGACCCTTTTCTAAGTATCCCCGTCTTGGCATTTTCATGCTGCTCCTCTTCCTCCTTTTCTTCCAGGCTTCCTTCTGTTCTCGTCTTCTTTCATAATATCTTCCTTTCCTCCATTCCTTTTCTGTTTGTGCTTTTTCGTAATATTTTCTTGTCCATCTTTCTCTTCTTTCTTTCACTAGTCTTTTCATTCCTTTCTTTCTTTTCTGTTCTTGTTGTTCCTCCATGTCTGTCTTTCTCTCTTTGTCTTCTCTTTCTTCTTGTTCTTCAGCCAGGGCGGGGTTGCCAAACACTGTCCTCCACCGCCACCACATACAGCAGCACCACACAACACCTCAGGGGAAGTGGATCTTCATGTGCCTGGCAATAATCTTCTTGGTCTTGAAATGTTTTAGACAAACATCACACTTGAACTCTCTCAGATCAGAGTGTGTGACAACGTGGCTGTTCAACTTAGACTTAGAAAAGAATCTTCTGTCACACTCAAGGCATTCATGAGGTCTTTCACCAGTGTGTATAAGGGTGTGTTTTTTAAGGTCACTCTTCGTACTGAACACTTTGCCACACTCTTAGCATTCATGAGGTCTTTCACCAGTGTGTGTAAGTGTGTGTGTGTTAAGGCTACTCTTCCTACTGAACACTTTGCCACACTCCTGGCATTCATGAGGTCTTTCACCAGTGTGTTTAAGGGTGTGTGTGTTAAGGTGACTCTTCGTACTGAACACTTTGCCCCACTCCTGGCATTCATGAGGTCTTTCACCAGTGTGTGTAAGGGTGTGTTTTTTAAGGTCACTCTTCGTACTGAACACTTTGCCACACTCTTGGCATTCATGAGGTCTTTCACCAGTGTGTGTAAGGGTGTGTGTGTTAAGGTGACTCTTCGTTCTGAACACTTTGCCACACTCTTGGCATTCATGAGGTCTTTCACCAGTGTGTGTAAGGGTGTGTGTGTTAAGGCTATTCTTCCTAGTGAACACTTTGCCACACTCTTGGCATTCATGAGGTCTTCCACCAGAGTGTGTGGGTGTGTTTGTTGAGGTCACCCTTCCCAGGGAGTCTTTTCCCACACTCTTGGCACTCATGCTTCCCTTCAGCGGTGTGTGCAAGGCTGTGTCTGGTGAACTTGCTCTCAGTCTCAAACCTTCTCACACTCAAACTCTCCCTTTCCTTTATGGCTGGAGATGCCAGCAGCAAGGTGGTGGTGGTAGTGGTTCTCCTGAGCACCCCTGATCAGAGCATGCAAGGTGCTGTTTAAAGTTATGGCACTGAATTTTTTCTTTGGCACATATATGATGAAGGAATTGCACTGTACTGTACTGCATGGTCTGGCACTGATCCTCACAGCAGTGGCAGGCTGCTCCTGCTGGTCCTGGCCCCTCAGGCTGCTGCCCGGCCCTGCAGCCTCCACTGCAACAGAAGTCAGCGGCAGTAGGCTGGAGTACACACCACCGAACGGGCGCCCTGGTGAGGTATATAGGAGGTGAGAAGGGAGACCCTTCCCATGTCCTAACTGCCTATTGTCTCACCAACACCGGAGAGTAGTTCAGCATGCTCTCTAAAGACAGATCCTCTATCCACCACCATTCTCACAACATATACACCTTTTCCCAAAAAATCTCGGAGTCCCTGCCTCCTTCTGGCTGCCGACCCGAGAGGTGTCTTGATCCTCGAACCTCTTTCAATTTCTGCAACATTCACATCATCTCTCCTCCTCTAAACCTCACCTTCTCTTCCTTACTGAAACACAGGTTTCTGAGGCTACTGACAGCAATCTCTACTCTGTTCCCTCCTACTATCTCATCCTAAATTTCAATCCAAAGCTGGATGTTGCGCCCACGTGCGCAACGACATCACCTCTCGTGCCCACGACCTTGACTCTTCTGAATTTTCCACCATCTGGTTAAGACTTCACTGTCATTCTAACTAAATACATCTGTGTCCCTAACTCTACCAATTGTAAAATTCTTTGACTATTTGAATTCTAAAGTGGAGCTGACCCACTCTCCTTCAAATCTCCATCCTAGGAGATTTCAATGTTCACCACCAGCTTTGGCTTTCATCTCTTTCACTGACCATCCTGGTGAACAAGCCTACAACTTTGCTATCCTCAACGACCTAGAGCAGTTGGTCCAGCACCCCTGACCGTCTTGGAGATCGGCCCAACATTCTAGACCTCTTCTCAAACCCTTCTGCTTATTCTGTCAAACTGTTCTCTCCGTTGGGCTCCTCCGATCACAATCTTATTTCTGCATCCTGTCCTATCGCTCCTGTACACCTGGACCCACCGAAGTTTTGCTTCAGCTCGGTGGGACGACCTGAGGATGTACTTCCATTCCGTGGAATGATTATTGCTTCCAGGATAGAGACCCTCTGTGTGTGCTCAGCGCATCAGCCCTAATTATGAACTTACATTTCTGCGAAATCGTGCCAAATCTCGACTAACAAAATTCATTAATAGAAAATGTCAAAAACCTTGCTTTCTCTAACTCTTCCCGTGACTTCTGGCATCTAGCCAAAACATCTCCTCCAACTTCACTCTTCATCTTTCTCAGTCCTGACGGCAATCTCAAACTTTAAACTAAATGATGTTTTCTATGCCCTCTGGCCTCAATCCTCAGAAGGCTTATGGACCTGATGAGTGCCTCCTATTGTCCTTAAAATCACCCTGCCTGGTCAAACTCTTTCCTCTGCAACATCTACCTTCTTGCTGCTTCATACAGCCAATCCCTCAAACTACCGTCCTATCTAAAGCTTTTGAATCAATCCTTAACCGATTCAAAAGCACCTTTCCACTTCTGACCTTCTATCTGATCGCCAGTATAGGTTCCGCAATAACTGACTCTTGGTCATCCTCTTAGCCGTTTCGGTGAAACTTTGCTATTGCGCTGACATATCAAAAGCTTTTGATAGGGTCTGGCACAAATCTTCTTTCTAAACTACCTCTACGGTTTCTATCCTTCTCTCTGTACCTTTATCTCCAGTTTCCTTTCTGACCGTTCTATTTCTGGGTCACTGTTCTTCCCTAAATCTATTAACAGTGGTGTCCCACAGGGTTCTGTCCTATCTCCCACTCTTTTCTGTTGTTCATTGATCCTTCAACGAACTGTCCTATCCATTCCTACGCCGATGATTCCACTCTGCATTATTCAACTTCTTTTAATAGAAGACCCACCCTTCAGGAACTTAACGACTCAAGGCTGGAGGCTGCAGAACGCTTAGCCTCAGACCTTACTACTATTTCCGATTGGGGCAAGAAGAACCTGGTGTCCTTCAACGCCTCAAAACAGTTTCTCCACCTATCCACTCCACAATCTTCCAAACAACTATCCCAGCTATCACCTTCCTCAACATCCTTAACTCAAAATCTCAACTGGAAACTTATCTCATCTCTTACTAAATCAGCTTCTCGAGGCTGGGCGTCCCTGCACAGTTGCTGTCCATATACAGGGCCTTGTCCGCCCTCGTATGGAGTATGCATGGGGCTCCCACACACAGCTCTTCTGGACAGAGTCTTCGTCTCATCAGCTCTCCTCCTCATACTGATAGTCTTCTACCTCTTGCATTCCGCCGCGATGTTGCCTCTCTCTATCTTCTATCGATATTTCCACGCTGACTGCTCTTAACTGCATGCCTCCCCCCCGGCCCCACGACTTTCTACTCATGCTCATCCAAGAGTTACCAGCATCTTCACTCTTTCACTCACGGTAAACTCTGGAACAATCTTCCTCATCTGTTTCCTCTGCCTGACTTGAACTCTTGGGGTATCAGGACACTCCTCCTGAATCTTTCCCACCTCGGATTCTTTAGCAGCAGTAGGCTTTTTTTATTATGTTTACTTTTTGCTTGCTTTAGCTCTGTCCTCAAAAAAAAAAAAAAAAAGTGACGACGCAGCACGGCACCCGCCTCAGACCCTCGCTGCTGCACCAGCACCAGGGGTGGCTGTTGGGACAAAGATCACAGCCTCATAGAAACATGCTTCAAACTGAATACCAAAAGCATCTACAAATTCCATAAAATGTAGCAGAGCACAACACAGTAACTGGTTTTCAACCCCAATATTGTGACAACTGCATCAAAGAAACTGAGGCAAAATAGACCCAGAGCTGTGAACTAGCTGCCCTTGACAACCTGGAGGCAACCATGCAGCAGGCAGCTGAACAGCACCTTGTGGATATGGGAAGCGGAAAACAGAGACAGAACAATGCTGCAGAACAGCCACCACAGAAAAGGGCATCAAGGAAGGGAAAGAACAGAGCAGAGAAGTGTGCAGAGCGTCGCCGCTTTGAGAGAAAGAACAACAAGATAACGTGGATCAAAAACAAACAAAAAAAAAAAAAGAGAAAAATGAAATAAAACCAGACAAGTTTAAACATGAAAGAATCAACTTGTCACCAACAAGATTAAAGTCCGGAAACAACAACCACGGAGACAAATAAACACTCTCGGAGGCCAAGAAGTAAAGAAGAAAGCTCCCTCTTGCTCTCCGTGAAGACGCAGCAAAGGTGCTGGACAAGGGGACCAGACCCAGGCTGTCCACTGCCTGGGATGCTGTGACCTCCATGACTACTAGAAGGCCTCTGGCTCAATAAAGAGACAAAATAATGCAAGCACTTGTGTTGTACTATCGAAACCAAATGCCTGTGGAACACCAAACTCGAGTTGTCATGAATGGAGACGAGATATGGCAGCGTCGCTCTTCCTTCCTTCCCCCTGTTCTTCCCCATCTCCCAGGGGGACGGGAACTGTCAGGCATCTCTTAATACTCTCCAGGTGGTATGTGTGTGTGTGTGTGTGTGTGTGTGTGTGTGTGGGAGAGAGAGAGAGAGAGAGAGAGAGAGAGAGAGAGAGAGAGAGAGAGAGAGAGAGAGAGAGAGAGAGAGAGAGAGAGAGATTTACATAGATTTACATAGAAAATCAGACCACACAGACCCCATGGTCCAGACTAGGTGGTCTGTCCTTAAACCTAAGTGATTTTACATTAATCAGATGGCTCCAAAACGTTGCTTTTCTACTCTAGTTAATATTAAGTTCAAGGAAGTGACGGTCGAGCTTGTTTTTAAAGGAGTCAATCGTGTCACACTGGACCACTGATGGTGGGAGCTTATTCCATTCTCGCACTACAACGTTGGTGAAGAAAAATTTGGTGCAGTCTGAATTTACTTGTCTACATTTGAGTTTTGTGCCATTGTTCCTCGTTCGCAAAGTGTCATCGATCATAAACAATTGTGTTCTGTCTACATTCGTGAAACCATTAAGTATTTTAAAACATTCGATCAGTTTTCCTCGGAGGCGACGTTTCTCAAGAGAGAACATGTTAAGGGTGGAAAGCCTTTCTTCGTAGGATTTGTTGCGCAAGGAAGGGATCATTTTTGTTGCTCGACGCTGAACACCTTCTAGTTTAGCAATGTCCTTTGCATGGTGGGGAGACCAAAACTGTACCGCATATTCCAAGTGGGGTCTGACTAAACTATTGTAGAGCGGAAGTATTACATCTTTATTCTTGAATAAAAAGTTTCTTTTAATGAAGCCCAACATTCTGTTCGCTTTATTTGTTGCATCGATTCATTGATGTGAGAATTTGTGGTTTTACGCGATTTTAATCCCCAGGTCCTTAACGCATTGAACGCTTGTGAGTTTAACGCCGCGTATTTCGTAATCGAACTTCTTATTTTTTGTTCCAACTTGAAGGACCTGGTACTTGTCTACGTTAAAGGGCATCTCCCATTTATCCAACCAAGCTGAAATTTTGTGCAAATCCTCTTGGAGGCTTTGCCTGCCTTCGTCAGTGAGAACAGAGTTACCAATCTTTGTGTCGTCTGCAAATTTACTAATGCGATTATTGAGTCCAACATCCACGTCGTTGATGTAAATAATGAAGAGCACTGGGCCAAGAACCGAGCCCTGAGGGACGCCACTAGTGACCGGCGCCCACTCTGAGTTAAATCCGTCAATCACAACTCTTTGTTGTCTGTTGCTCAACGAATTCGCGATCCATTGGTTTACTTGACCGTCAATGCCTATTTGATTTAATTTATAAAGTAATTTATGATGTGGGACTTCATCAAACGCTTTCTGGAAATCAAGATAGACTACGTCCACTGATTTGGTTACGTCATAAATTGAGAAGAGATCGTTATAAAAGGTCAGAAGGTTTGACAGGCAGGATCTTTTGTTACGGAAGCCATGTTGTGAATCCCCAATTAATGAGTGGCTTTCGAGGTAACTCACAATTTTGTCTCAAATTATGGTCTCGAGTAGCTTACCTACAATTGAAGTTAGACTAATGGGTCGGTAGTTACCTGGTATTTTTTTGTCTCCTTTCTTAAAAATCGGTGTCACGTTAGCCTTTTTCCAATCCGAAGGGACGATGCCTTGTCGCAAGGACATATTGAATACGGTTGTGAGGGAGGAGAGTATTTCGCTCTTTGTTTTTTAAGCAGTATAGGATATACTTTGTCGGGTCCGGGACTTTTACTTGTTTTAAGTGAATGGAGAGCTTTAAGGACTTCATCGGTTATTTCAAAATTAGGCAATGCATACTCGAGATTTACAATAGTACTGGTGTTGGTGGTAGCGAGAGGAAGACTGTTAGTATTAAACACCGAGGAAAAGTAATTGTTTAAGAGGTTTGCAATGTGTTGGCTGTCAGTCACTAGTGCACCGTCGCTGTTTGTTAAAGGTCCAATACCACTTTTGATCGCCTTTCTGTTGTTTATGTAACTGAAGAAAGATTTCGGATTATTTTTACAGTTGGCTGCAATATTTTCTTCATATCTACGCTTTGCCTGACCTACTAGTCTTTTTACTCGTCGCCCGGCATCATTATAAAGTTTAATGTTTTCGGGCGTGCTTTGTTCTTTCTTTAACCTGTAAAACAATTTTCTCTCATTGACTGATTGTTTAATTTCGCTATTAAACCACGGTGGGCTTTTATTAGTGTTAATTCGCTTTTCGCACAAGGGGACGAATGTGTTCTGCTGAGTGAGTAAGGGATTTTTAAGGCTTAGCCAGGCTTCATCTACGTTGCCGTCATCTGATAGTTGTATTTCTGTTAGTTTTTGTCGGATTTCTACGAAGTTAGCTCTTTTGAAATTCGGCACCTTTACTTTATTTTCAGTCACTGATGATTGAGCTCTAATGTCGACGCGCACTAATTTATGATCGCAAGAACCGAGGTGTTCTCCTACCGTGACACTACTGACTAGGTTATCTTGGGTCGTTATAACAAGGTCGAGTATATTATTTTGTCGAGTTGGCTCAGAAACCATTTGGCTTAGATAATTTTCTTCTAGAAATTCGATCATTCTATGTGACTCACCTTCTGTACCTGACAGTGTCGCCCAGTCGATATGGGGGAGGTTAAAGTCTCCTAATATCAGTGAGTCGTTGTTATTAAGTGACTGCCTTAAGACGCTGTACATTTCAAGGTCGTCATCGAGCGATTGCCCGGGAGGTCTGTAGGTGACAGATATATTTAAATTGACTTTTGCAATGTTTACTCGCACGCACAAATGTTCAACGTTACTGTTTCCCGGTGTTTTGTCAGTGGGTTGCAAATAGCTTTTGACATAAAGGGCGACGCCACCGCCTCTACGGTTTACACGATCTTTGTTAAAGAGTCTGTAGCCATCTATGTTGTATTCGGAACTTAAATCAATATTTGTGATGTCGATAAATGTTTCGGTTATAGCAATTATGTCAAATTTTCTGTTAGAGCAAGACATCTCAGTTCATCAAATTTGTTTCTTAGGCTACGCGCATTGAAACTAAGGATTTTTAAGTTATCTAGAGGCTTGGTAATAGAGGTGGTGGTACTTGCGGGATCACGGTTACGGGTTTGTTGCGATGCACGGCGTCTATTTACACGGGCGGGGTGGAGGGACGTGGCTGTGACTCGTTTTTTGCTCGGATGTCACGTACTGCGTCGTTGAGGAGCCTTCCGAATCTGGCTGCCCCGATGGGAGAAAGGTGCAATCCGTCCCTGTGGAAGAGCTCAATTTGTCCATAGAAACTGTCCCATGCGTTGACGAACTCCACGTCAAGCTACCTACAAAGAGTCTGTAAGCGGTTGTTTAGGCTGAAGGCCTTACTGAAAAAGTCGCTCTCCGCCCAAGTCCGTGGCAGAACTCCTGAAATCAAAATGTTAGGGGATTTAGACTTATACTGCTGGATGAGCCTACGGTACTTCTCCAGGAGTTCCTCAGACCGGGTCGTGGTGACGTCGTTCGTACCTGTGTGAATAACAAACAGTGAATCATTAGTAGCCTGGGGGGAGATCTCCTCAAGAGCAGCAGTTATATCGTCGATCCCAGCACCAGGATAGCAATAGTTCCGTCTTCGACGAGGAACTCTGCCGCAGAACTCAACGACCTGCTGGCGAATCATGGAGTCACCCACCAGGAAGGTGCTCTCCTGCTCGTCCTCCTCCTCCAGAATGGCAAACCTGTTGAAGCAATGAACAGGATAAATCGCTTGTCTGGCTGATTTGGCTCCTCCATTCACGACGGTGAAGCCATCATGGTCGGTGCCACTAGCATCTTCCCGTTGCGTGGTGTTGTCCGCTGGTGTCGACGGTACCGCTGAGGGCAAGGGGGCGGTTGGAGAAGGGTTTGGCACCACAGCAACGTTAGCCTGGATGAATTCCTGCAAGAAGGCAACAGTGCGAGAAAGCTCTATTATTTTATTCTGACCTGCTTCCATCTTCTCTTCTTGCTCCTGCAGTCTTGTCTCGAGATGCTGCCTGGTGAGAGAAAGCTCTATTACTTTATTCTGGCCTTCTTCCATCTTCTCTTCCTGCTCCTGCAGTCTTGTCTCGAGATGCTGCCTGGGCCCGTATCCTCGACAACTATTAATACTAAACTTGGTATTAACTTTCGACTTTGGTATTAACTTCACTCTCAAAGTGTATCCTCAACAACTATTAGCCTAATACCTACTCTTAACTTTGGTATTAACTTGAGAGTGCTGGCGAGGACTTCTAAACACTTAATAGTAAAGTTAATAGTGAAACCCAGACCCAGACCCATATCAACATGGCCCCCGGACTTCCTCGTCCAGCCCGCCTCCGCAATTTAGAGTTTGATAGGGCGCTTTGGAACTGTATAACGATGGTGAACTTGTCAAGACATACATATTAGACCGTGCAGGAATGGAGTATGTGACTGATTTGGTGAGAAGAGAGCTACAAGATCCAGTTCAAAGGGAGCATTCCCGCACCCCGGGGTTGAAAGTGATTTTGACTTAAAGGTACTTGGCTACAGGAAAAATGCTGCAGTGTTCAAGTGATGAGTTAGGGGGTAAGCCAGAGTAGTGTAAGCAGGGTGATTGTGGAAACTCTGGCCGCCCTCAGTGACCCGTAGGTAGTCGGGAGGTTTATCCAGTCTCCCCTTGATAGGGTGGAGATCCGTGAAAAGCAAGCAGAATTCTACCAACTTGCCGCAGTTGTGGGAGTGATAGACTGCACCCATGTGAAAATAATGGCACCAAAGGAAAACGATGTAGTTTATGTCAACAGAAAAAAAAAAAAACATAGCTTGAACATACAATTAGTGTTTGATGCCTTTGTTATTGATTAAAATGTGAAATATTCGAGTTAAGGAAAACAAAACATGGGAAAAAAACTTTTATTTGTAGCAGAAAGGTACACACATGCAAATGAAAAAGATGACATTAAAATTGCATTAAAATGTCATTTAGAATATGATTTATAATTATTGCTGCCGGTTATTCATATTGAGATAATGGTGGTAAGAAAGCTTGTTAGAGACGTCTGCCAATGTGAGGGAGGAGGAACGAAAGGTCGAGGTGACCACATCGCGAACATCATGACTTATGAGTGAAGTAAAACGAGGTTACTTGGTTTCTGTTTACAAAGTTCCAAGTGGAAAAACAACTTTATTGTGAATTCAGTGTATACTTTTCTGGAGTATTGTGTTTACTGAGTGAATTGGTGACCAATCTGTTGCTATTTGTGTCTTGCTTGAAGATATTCATCATTGGATTCAAAGCTATGGTATTAATGTGCAATAGTCATCATAACTAAATACGTAGTAATTAATTATATATGTCAACCTATTTATTTTCATGAGATCATGGTATGACCGCTGAAAAACATAGCTTTTTATCTTGGCTCCATTACAAATTCAGTATATAATTACTCTATTAGTGGAATCTAGTTTTCAGCATCTTTTATTATTATGCCAATATTCTAAGCACTCGGCTTGCAAACATGCTTAGGTTTATGTTGTCAGTTTGGGTCGGACTATGTGAACACTTTACCAAGTGACCTAAGATTACTCAATGCTCGCAAAGCTATGGTATTAACGTGCAATGGTCATCATACCAAAATACGTAGTAATTAATTATATATGTCAACCTAATTATTTTCATGAGATCATGGTATGACCGCTGAAAACATAGCATTTTTTATCTTAGCTCCATTACAAATTCAGTATATAATTATTCATATATTCAATAAAGTAGTGGAATCCAGTTTTCAGCATCTTTTATTATTATGACAATATTCTAAACACTCAGCTTGCAAACACGCTTAGGTTTATGTTGTCAGCAGGTCGGACTTAGGTGAACACTTTACCAAGTGACCTAAGATTACTCAATGCTACCATATAGGTATACTACATCTTTGATTGTGAGTTCATCAGAGAGCACTGGAGCAGCATGAGTCTAATTAGGTGCTAATGAATATCCTGCCTTCATCACAGACTACATAAAATGCAAATATGATCAGTGCCTAAAAGGTGTTATAAGCTAATGATGGTATATATATATATATATATATATATATATATATATATATATATATATATATATATATATATATATATATATATATATATATATATATATATATAAACTGTGCCCTAATGTCCCTCCCACTTTTGAAGGCCAGATGACGCCCCTGATTATAACAACGCATCTTGTAACACCCATGACTGGGTGCCGGTGCAAATCTCCTCATTTAACACCGAGAAATTAATCTAGGCTCTAGGGAACTCAGAAAAATCCAAGTTAGAGAGTGCTGGCTGTGGAGATTGAACCAGTGACCTTCGACATACAAAGCCATGTCTGTCAGTCGAGCCAATAAAGGTAAAGGTAAAGTTGGGGCATACGCTATAGCAGCGCGTGGCCTCGGTGCTCATCTCCGTAACACTGGGCCTTGAGCCTGTGGTGAGAGGGAGCCCATTACCCCGGGACACAGGGCCAGTGTGACATCCGGGCTACCACAGTTTCCCCAGGTAGTCATTTATCGACCAGCCCGAGAGGGAGGATGATCAGCTGGGTGAGCTGCACGCAGACTGCCCAGGCCGGGATTCGAACCCGGGCCCGCGTAGAAGCCAGGCATGCTGACCACTAGACCACGGAGGTGTATTGGAGCCCAATCTCAAGTGAACCCACTCACAATGGCACACAATTTTTTTTCCGGTAAATTTTGGCTTTGAATGAATTTGCTAATCATTTCTGTCGAAAAACAGCACAAATTATTTTTCACCCCTTCCACCCTAACCTCCTCAGTAATAAAAAAAAAAGTGACAAAATCATAGCCTTGAGGCAGTAATATTCAGCCCAAGAATCAAAAAATTATACTGCTGCCCTATGAAAGGCATCTCTTAACTCCGATGAAGTAGGTGGTGACTGGTGGAGCAGCTTCATTGTCATCCCTTGCAGTGGCAGGTGTCATTGGGCCAGCAGATGATGAAGCAGTGGCAGGTGTCATAGGGCCAGCAGATGATGAAACAGTGGCTGGTGTCATAGGGCCAGCAGATGATGAAACAGTGGCTGGTGTCATAGGGCCAGCAGATGATGAAGCAGTGGCTGGTGTCATAGGGCCAGCAGATGATGAAACAGTGGCTGGTGTCATAGGGCCAGCAGATGATGAAACAGTGGCTGGTCATGGGTCATTAGGCCTTAGAACAGCAGATATTGAAGCAGTGGCTGTTGCCGGAGCAGCTAATGGTATCTTTTCCACAAGTAATGAACAATGTGCTGGGATGGTCTCTAGCAATACTGATAAAGTGTGTATCTACAAAGAATATGAATTTAAGGGTAATTAATAAATTGTTTTATAAATATAAAAGAATATAAAGAATATAAAAATGTCATTGTTATGATGGGGCAGGGGTAAACCAGTGTATGCTGTGAGGCCTTGGTGTGGAAGTTCCCTGCCTGAACTGTGCAGCTAATCCCCCATACAGTGAGGGCCTTTTTTACTCCCTCAGGGGCTGTGCAGCTGAGAGAGTGGTGTACATGAGTGTGAGTGTGTGAGTAAGTGTGTGCCTGTCTTGGCTAAAACCTTTCACTGGGGGAAGACAACCAAGGTATTTAGATAGATTGATAGTCATTGACAGATGAACATTAAAAAAATTTCTATATCAAATATGCAGTTCACTGCTATGAACTTATTATCTTTAAGCTGAAATAAAAGGCATTGTGGCCAGTATAGCTGCATTCTGTGAGCACATAAAAAACTAACTAATATATGTTTTACATTTAAAGACATAACAACAACAAAAAATTACCAGTCTGCCGCTGCTCATTCTTGCACTTGGCAATGCAAGGCTTTGATTTTTGTTGTACGTTGTACCAACGCCTCTCACAGTCATCCTGCGTACGGGGTCCACTCCCAGGGAAGGCACTGTCAGGGTATAAATGTGAAGCAAGTTTCTTAATCGTTTCACTATGGCATGCTTTTTATTTCCCATAACTTCTCCAATAACATTTAATACATTTAATACATGAAAAGCTAAATCAGTACCAATATTTTATTTACATGCATCATAAGACATTAACTTTTTTGTTGTTATGAACATGGCCATAAATACTACTTTTCATTACCTACTTTTCTAAAATGCTTTTTTCTAAGTAGTAGGATGTTACACAATACAGCTATACAAAAAATTCAAAGCATTAATCTTAATTCCATTCTTTTGAGTACTTCTAACCTAACATTATATCACCAGAAACTGTTTTGACCAATGCTATCAAAATAATATTTAATCTTACTTTACCATTCTCATCAAATCTACCTATTCCGATATAGTTTAACATAAAATATTTGTAAAAAGTGTTGAGAGCCTGGCATATAACCCACCCACCCCCAAAAAAATCTAAATAAGGAATAAATAAAATAACAGGTAAATATGACTTGACTCTCTTATACTAACCCCTTTCCACCTGTAACAAACTTTTTACCTACCATGTTAGGTTAGGGACGTGTTTGGTAGGACATGTTTAGCAGGAGTTGGTTTAGTTATATTTAGATTGTTGAGGGATTGGGGGTTGCAGCATTAATTCTCATGATGATTCTATTCACATTGAGCAGTTTGAAAAAGTATTTACTGTTTTGAAACTCTGTGGTTGTGTTTGTACAAAAATACCCATTTGTCGAGGTTAGGTTAGTTTGCAAGTTACTTGAATCATTGATATTTTAATATTTAACAAAAAAAATAAAAGCGTTAACCTTAATTTCATTATCTTGAGTAAATTCAATTCTAACATTATTTCACCATAATCTGTTTGGCCAATGCTATAAATATACTATTTTAATCTTAGCTTACCGTTCTCACCAAACCTACCTATTCCCATATAGTCTTTACATAAAGTACTTGTAAAAAGTGTCCATAGTCTGGCATGCTAGCATCCCCCCCCAATAAAAATAAATAATAAACAAATAAAATAAATAAAGAATAAAAAAAGGGCAAAATATGCCTTAACTATCTGCTATAACCCCATCTTCCCCAACAAACTTGGCATGTTAAGTTAGGATGTGTTCAGTAGGACAGGGCAGGTTTGGCCTTGGGAACCTACCTTGTTAGGTTAGGATGTGTCAGAGTAGGACAGGTTTAGCAGGAGTTGGTTTTAGTTATGTTAGATTGTTGAGGGAGTGGGGTTGCAGCAGAAATGGTCATGATGATGCTATTCACGTGAAGCAGTAGGAAAAAAAGTATGTTCTGTTTGGAAACTCTGTGGTTGTTTGTATACAAAAATACCCATTTGACAGAGGTTAGGTTGTTTGCAAGTTACTTGAATCATGAATATACAGTGAATATAATAACAAAAAATAAAAGCAATGTATTAATTTCATTATCTTGAGTACATCCCAATCTAACATTATATCACCATAATCTGTTTGACCAATGCTATAAATATACTATTTTAATCTTACTTTTACCATTCTCACAAAACCTACCCATTCCCATAATTATAGTCTTGACATAAATTACTTGTAAAAGTGTCCATAGTCTGGCATACTAGCATCCCCCCACCCCTTACACTAATAAAAAATTAATAAACAAATATAAAATAAATAAATAATGAGAAACAGGGCAAATATGCATAACTATCTATAACCTCTTCCCCTCCCAACAAACTTGGCATGTTAAGTTAGGATGTGTTCAGTAGGACAGGGCAGGTTTGGCATGGTTGGGTTTAGTTATGTTGCAGGTTGTTGAGTGAGAGGGGTTGTGGCAGAAATGAGGTCATAATGAAACTATTCAGATACAGAATGAAAAGGTATGTATTTCTGTTTGGAAGGTCAGTGGTTGTGTTATTATGCAAAAAAATACCCAATTGATTAGGATTAGGTTAGTTTGTAGACTGATTCAACCATGAATATGTGATTACCAACCTTGCTATTGCAGCTTCTGCCACTTCAGTCCACGCTCTGCTACTTATCCTCAGGGTGATACTCTTCCCATAACTTTTTACCCTCTGATTATACGTATTTTTCTTGAATTTGATGTAAAGAAGACCGTTTCATCTGGCGACCAATTAAAGCACTTATCGCGCTTTTCTGCGCTGGTTCTCCGGCCCCGGCAGTAGATCATTAGGGGTAGATGACGTGGTTATGGTGCGGTAATTTCAGCAAGAGCAAGTCGCGTGACGCAGGCGGAGGAGATAAAATTGACGAGTGACGGATAAAAGCAGCGCTTTGAGGCCTTCTATCTCTACAAAACTCAGTATTTTTCTTGTGTTTGCCATTTTATTATGTTTTCTGTTGTACATTTCATACATCTTTTCTTTATTTTTCTTTTGAAATATATACTTAATTCATGTCGGATGTTTTACGTTTTTGCACGGAGGCGTCCTTAGCAACTTAGCCGCGCCATAAGAAGAAGAAGAAGAAGATAATAGTAGCCAGGATTTGCTAATACCTACACTCAAAGTTGACGAGGATAGCTTTTACTCTTAATAATTTGAAACTATTAACTTTGATAGTAACTTTAAGAGTAAAAGTTAATAGCTCTCGAGGATACGGGCCCTGGTGGTAACCCTCTTTAGTGAGAGAATAAGCTGCTAAAATGGCCTCCTTAACTGTTGTATAGTTGGTATTGTCTTCAATGTGATTACAAACTGTTAAGAGCCTTGTCAGACAGCTTAGGCTTGATGAGCCATACCCAATCTGCTGGAGGAATTTGTATGAGTAGCTGTTGACTCAAATTCTCTAAAGAAAGCTTGATTCTTCATCAGGGAAAGAGTGGAATCAGTTTGACGATTACTTAACAAGTCAGTTTTACGGGAATTTGAGTCTCTTTCATTTTGTTTTGGCTTGAGCTGTTGTGGTTGGTACATGATTCCTCGCTTTATCTTTCATTCTCAAGTTCTAGCTGTTTGAGTTTCATTTCCTGTCTCTCTTCTCTTTCCCTCCTGTTCCCTAATTCGGTCTCTTTCCTCCGTTCCCTGCCCTGCCTCCTCAAGTACCCTCTAATTCTTTCTCTTCTGCATGTTCTAAGCTCAAGTAGCTTGCTGCTTGCATTTCGATCTTTTTTTTATTTTCTAACATGAGCTCAGCATCAGGGCTTGAGGCTCTTCAGGATTAGGGAATTTGACCGTTTCTGTGGTCCTCAAGATGGGAGCGCGAGGATGAGAAGTTCTTACTTGGATCCTTCCAACATCTGAAGCAAAAGTGGATGTTGAAAGTTCTTAGCAATGTACTTTAGATCGTCTTTAGATACTTTTGCAGAAGTTTTGAATTCTCTATGTTTAAGTTACTTTTGCAAATTTACGGCGCATTCAATGTCAAATGTAGCCAAGGACGAAGAGTTCCACAACCTATAAATGGAAACTCCGTTAGAGGCCTTATAAATGACAGAGCGTTATAAGCAAGTAACAGTGGCTTACTGTTATTCAGATGAATAACTAGCAGGTCAATTATGGCTAAAGGTGTTTTTTATAGCAATGGTTAACAGGGATAACAGCCGGATAATGATGACTTATTATCGATACTGATGGTAACTATCTAGCATTAACCAGGGAATGATGGTTAAATACCAAAAAAAGATCACTAATCTTAACCGGAAACAAGATGGCTAACGACTAGTGGACAGGGCTGGTAATAACCGTGAACAGGATGGTTAACTACTAGATTGGTGATGTACAGTAATCCACTCCCCGTTAAATTATCACAAATCACTAGTTAATAAGCACTTATGGGCTTCAGATACTTTACCCCACTAACGATCCACTGGTATTCAAGAATATAATATCCCACAATATTATGTAGAATGTCTTGAATACGGTACTTTTCATTAATTACTGGCTGAAAAGTTCAGGGAAAGCACGTTAATGGGTACTATTAGTTAATTATAGGTGTGAACTTTTAGTTCAGCATATGTACATGGACAGTGAGTCTAGTTCAGGCTGATGGGAAATAAGGCTTTAAACTGGGCAAATCATATACGACACACTCCCATCCTACTAACCTATTTATACTTAATTGGCCACTTGAACATAAATAAGAGTTAGCAGGCTTCATAGGCTCACTTACAGAGGCAGATATCCCGTGGAGGAAGGCAATAATGACTTTAATAATTAATGCTACGTTAAATTGGTCACTAAGGGTTGCTGGACAAATATTACGTTACGATAAGTTATAATTATGTAGTTCCGGACAGGCTCCCAATTTGTTACCTCACCAAAAGGAGGGGTGAGAGCTTCTAGTGAATAACAACTCTAAAGTAAATCAACACAGTTAAATTAAAGACTTACACTTAATTATATTCACATTACACTTACAAACAAGTAAAGCAAAAGTATATCCCCAGGTATAATAAAATAGTAAGTACCTTTAGTGACACAGGGTGAGATTAAGAACAACAAAAGAAATAATGAAACAAGCAACAATAGGTAATATATCCTCCTTGGTATATCAATCCTTGTACTTCACCGCTAAGATGATGTCGCCGTGTGAAATAAATCCAGTGAGAGGTCACTAAACAGCCGGGTGAGACCAGACTGACTCACTGGCGGCTGGGTTGTATATGTAGCCTCTGATGAAGCCCGGCTTGTTTCGGTCGAAGGTGTTGAGGTGTTGAAGTGTCGTGATCGACACAGCAGCTGGAATTGAGGTGTTGAAGTCCCGAAGTGTCGGGGTCGTAGTGCTGATGGTTGGGGCTCGTTATTAGATGGAGATGGTGGTTGTGAAGGGACGAGAAACCCGGAACCACCCTTCAAGGAGTACGCTCAAGGGTCTTTACATCTCGTATGGAGTATGCATCTCAAATGTAGGGGGACTCCATACAGGCAGCTCTGCTAAACAGAGTGCAGTCAAAGGCTCTTCGTCTTATTACCCCCTCCCATTTACTAAAAAATCTCGCCTCTTAAAATCTGCCGACATTTTGCACTTCATTTCATCTTATATCGATATATTTATCCTGACCCTTTTAACTCATATGTTAAATTAAATGTTTGTTCTTTGGAAGAAAACTTTGTCATTTTTTTTTACAATTTCCCTTTTGAGGTGCTTGGCACTACATTAATTATTCCATCCGTGTAGAGCAAACACTACCTCTAACTGTTATTCGATCAGAGATTTAATATAACTTTAAGGTAAACTTTAAATGAGATAATTCTTTCAGAATAAATTTATTGGCTCATTTGCTTCTTATTTGTGATTTTCCCTTACAAATGGTCACACAACAAAACAATCCGAATAGTATTGTTAATATACTATGACACATAAGAATTCTAAGCTTAATAAACAACAGAGGGAAATTATATATGCAAAAGGACATTCGATATGAATACAGTGATATTACATATGTTAAAGCGGATATTCAATGAGTCCTACACGTTACACTAAATAAACTAAGTACAGTAAATAGGGTCTTCGGTAATATGTGCCTACAGAGAATCATGGGATATCGCTGGAATGACCTCGTGTCAAACAGGCGACTACTCCGTGAGACTGACTCGAGGTCTGTTACCTGCATAGTCCGTCGACGCCAGTTCCCGATATACTGACATGTGGCACGTTACCCATAAACCGACCCTGCTCATCGGGTGTTCTCTGTAAGAGACAATCTTGAGTGTAGGCGAATATGGTGACGCCCACTGAGTTCGTGGGTTGAGCAAGTCGATAGATCCTGCCGGGAGTTACTCATGATGGGAAGGTGAACTGCATGGAGACTTGTCCGGAGGGTCGGTCCCCCGGACTTGGCGTCGTAAGGTGGCGAGGCGACGCATTCCCGGTTTATGACACCATTGATTGATTGATACATGTTACAGGTGTCCAAACATTTACGTAGTGCTTTATCATGCTGCTAAGTAAAGGATATCTCCATTCTATAAGGATTACACAGTGATTTTAGAGGGAGTGCATAAAACGTATTGTGAGTGCATAAAACTTTCTAACTAAATATACACTCATTTCAGAAACTTTAGATCATTTATAACATTTTACACCCTATTAGAAACTTTGTCTATATACCTTTGTAGTGTTAAGTCGTGAACGGTGTTCTCCCTGCACTGTTCATCACATGTGAGCCTGAAGTGCGCCAAAAATGCCTTATCAGAAGACACAGTGGCCATTTTTGAAAACCGGCATGTACCTGTTGGAGAATCATTGTCCTCAGTAACGGATCAAAATAATTATGTAATAAAGAATACAAGTAATGGCAATTAAAAGTTAACAGTACACTAGAAATTCAAGAATATAAAACAATAGATACATCATGGATAGATATAAATGTTAGATAGCTATGAATTGTTATACATATATTATAAGTGGAAGTAAGAAGGCATTGGGGGGAGAGAGGTAGACACCTACCGAAACTGGCGTAAGTCACTTTCGGTGAGGTACAGTCGCGCTACGAAGTGTTGACACAGTTTTCATAATCTTTCGGACATGGAGCGTAGTCTGGCGACATCTGGCAACTACCCTCGGGTAAACATTCTCTACCGACTTTTATAAAACTACTTAATTTTAAAGTCTTTAGTTTTGCACACTCCTAATAAATATCAGTGATTCTCTTAAATCCAATGAAAACTTAACAGTGTACTCTTGAATGTGGCGAAGAGAAACGTATTGGAATGATAGGCTATTGTGAGGGCAACTACCAACTTAGCGGGCGAACGACCGGGGCACTCCTGCCTCCCGCCCGCATCTTGCCGTTCGAAGCTGTTCAATTACCGAGGCACAGCGAACCACCTGCTTCACTCCCGCTACTCGTTCGCCTGACGCCGTTCGACGCCTTGGTCGACTGAACCACCGAGGCTTCTCAACCCGCTATGGGAGGCGAATTGGTGACCGCCAGCACCTTCATCGTCACACAGCGGCCGAGCCTCACTCTGAACACTTGATTCTACTAAGGCTCCAGCCCTGCTCTCACTCGGGTTAACTCAGATACCGTGGGCTCGTTCTGGGTGCCTTACCTCTCCACTCTCCACGCCCTGGACTCCCGTTACTGCTGTGAACCTGACGCCCCTTCTCCTCCTGCGCCTCCCTCGTCCACCACGTCTACACCACTTCAAGGACGAAGCTGTGCTGCCTCGTCATTGCCACTCAAAAGGACGAGACGCCCAGAAAAGGAAAAAGCCGTGCAACGGGTCATTGCTGAGGCCGGCGTGCTGCAGCCTTCGTGTTGGAGACTTCAGATTGTGAGGCCTGTTTTGGGGTTTTCTGATTAATTTAGAGTAAGCAAGTGTCTAACCATTTATCTTGTTGTTTGTTATCCATTCCGATTACAGCACCCAACACTGGAACTTTGACAGCTATGTAGCCACATTCATTTACAGAATCGCCAGGGCGGAGTAGAGGTCACTTCACTATTCATACCTACAAGTTATAAATAATAATATTCTTAAAATGAATACGTCTACATAGCCTATCATTCCAATAAGTTTCTCTTCGCCACATTCACTGTTAAGTTTTCATTGCATTTAAGGGAATCACTGATATTTATTAGGTGTGTGCAAACCTAGACTTTAAATTTAAGTAGTTTTGTAAAAGTCGGTAGAGAATGTTTCCCAGTGGGTAGTTGCCAGATGTCGCCAGCCTACGCTCCGTGTCCGAAAGATTATGAAAACTGTGTCAACACCTCGTAGCGCGACTGTACATACGGGAGGCAAAGAGGTGCTGGAAGACTATCAAAGATCCTCCCGTATCCTCACTTTCCATTTCCCTATTATCTCATGCACATTAGAGAAGTAGTTCAGTATGCTTTCGAAAGTCAAATTCTCTTACTTAACACACACACACACACACACACACACACTGAGGACCCTTTCAGATGTATCGACTGTTCGCCGAACACTGTCCACTACACGATGGTGTGCATTCCTCAGGAACACTTCCTCTATCTGTATTACCTATATTAAATAAAATAAAACGTTCAAAAAGTGGGTGCATAATGTATTTGTTGCCAGACCAGTGGCTGGAGTTTTTGTGTTCTAGTCTTTTATCCCAGAGGACAGGCCTGTCTTGAAACAGGCTAATCAACCATTCCACGTCTACACCGACGCCCTCCTTTATCACTGGCGAGCAGTAGCCTACTGTGTACGAAGCGGTAATAAGAAGGAAACTGAAGGCCGGAAGTAGCGTCGCCGTCGAGTCGAGACGGTGAAAGATCGACATGTCTGAATGCGTCCACTTAATGCCATGTACGTACGTACATGTCACGCCGTCCAAGGTGTTTTGCCGTGCCGTTTTTTTTTTTTTTTAATGAAGTCGTGACAATGGCGGCTGTGGACGGCGTTCCGTTGTCCTCGGTCGCGTTCGTAACGTGTGGAAGTGTCCATAGACACCCTTGGTTATTTGACAACACGACGTCGTGTCGTGGACGGGCACGGCGAAAAGTCGATAAGTCTGCAAGGGGCCACACACACACACACACACACACACACACACACACACACACACACACACACACACACACACACACACACACACACACACACACACACACACACACACACACACACACACACACACACACACACACACACACACACACACAGACACACACACACACACACACACACACACACACACACACACACACACAGACACACACACACACACACACACACACACACACACACACACACACACACACACACACACACACACAAGACACACACACACACACACACACACACACACACACACACACACACACACACACACACACACACACACACACACACACACACACACACACACACACACAGACAACACACACACACACACACACACACACACACACACACACACACACACACACACACACACACACACACACACAGACAAGACACACACACACACACACACACACACACACACACACACACAGACAAGACACACACACACACACACACACACACACACACACACACACACACAGACAAGACACACACACACACACAGACAAGACACACACACACACACACACACACACACACACACACACACACACACACACACAGACACACACACACACACACACACACACACACACACACACACACACACACACAGACACACACACACACACACACACACACACACACACACACACACACACACACACACACACACACACACACACACACACACACACACACACACACACACACACACAGACAAGACACACACACACACACACACACACACACACACACACACACACACACACACACACACACACACACACACACACACACACACACACACACAGACACACACACACACACACACACACACACACACACACACACACACACACACACACACACACACACACACACACACACACACACACACACACACACACACACACACACACACACACACAGACACAGACACACACACACACACACACACACACACACACACACAGACAAGACACACACACACACACACACACACACACACACACACACACACACACACACACACACACACACACACACACACACACACACACACACAGACAAGACACACACACACACACACACACACACACACACACACACACACACACACAGACAAGACACACACACACACACACACACACACACACACACACACACAGACAAGACACACACACACACACACACACACACACACACACACACACACACACACACACACACACACACACACACACACACACACACACACACACACACATTTTTTTCAAAATTTTCAAAATTTAAATTGGCCAATCAAAACAAAGCCTCTGAGTTTCCATCTGTAGGGTGGGGGACCACAAATGCCCCTAAATCGGCCTCTACTTTTGGTTACAGACCTGAGGGGTCTTGATAATTATAAATTTTACTACATCAGCGTCTGCAACATTCGCGGTCATCGATCAAATTTCCATTCTGTAAAACACCACCTCTCCTCCTATAAACCTCACCTTCTCTTCCTAACCGAAGCACATGTTTCTGAAGCTACTGACAGCAATCTATAGTCTGTTCCCTCCTATCATCTCTTTCCTAAGTTTCAATCTACAACTGGATGTTCCATCTACGTACGAAAAAAAACCAACATAACTTGCTCTCTTTGTGGTGTCAGGAGCTGTCCCACGATCATGAGCTGTCTCCCCTGATCTCCGCATTCTCGGGCTTTGTTCGCAAACACATGATATTCACTGCTTTGAGTCTTTTAATTGGTTATAATTGTTTACCTATTTTCTTAAGCTTTTCTTTCTGGCTCCTTAGAGTTTAGGCTGAAATTTGAACTATATGTCAGCTATTAATAAGATCGCATCAATTGAGAGTGATGGAAAATCAGAAGAGAACTCTGAGGAGGCAGAAGGAAGATTATACGATAAAATAGGGAAGCTTATGAAGCTTATGAAAGGACTTAATGCAGTGAATGAAATATGTTTGTAAATAAAACAATGACGGCTCCCGCATACACAAATCAGGATGGGACACTTCATGATAGTGAGACAGCTTATGAGACCATACTCGTGCCCATAATCTTGATTCTTCAGAATTATCTACCATCAGGAAAGGACTTAATTGTCATTATATCCCTAAACACGCCAGTGCTGTTTATTTCTCACAAAGCTCTTAATTATGTAAAAAATTTTGACAGTTTTAACTCAAAGGGGGAGCACATCTTAGGAGGTTTTAGTGTTCACCATCAGCTCTGGCTCTCATTCTTTCACTGACCAGCCTAGTAAACACCCTACAACTTTGCTCTCCTCAGTGTTCTAGAGCAACTAGCTCAGCAGCCTACATGTGTCCCTGACCTCCTTGGAGACACCCCCAACATTCTAGACCCATAATCCTTGAGTTTATTCTGTCAAACCGTTTTCTCCGTTGGGCTCGTCTGATCACAACCTTGTTTTCGTATTCAGTTATATCGCTCATACACAGCCTCTGAAGCCACCGAAGAGGCGATGCTTCTGACATTGTGCCTCACCTCAGTGGAGCGACTTGAGGATGTACTTTTCCGATTTCTCGTGGAATGATTACTGCTTCCAGGTCAGAGACCCCTCTGTGTGTGCCCAGCGCATTACAGAGGAATCATACATTCCATGTACTTTCTCTACGCCTCATGCTAAAAAGCCCTGGTTCAGTTTCGTTTGTTCTCGTGCTTACAGAGATAAAGAGGCAGCTCACAAAGGTACCTAAGCCTTCACACTCCTACCGACCATGATTTTTACATTTCCGCGCGGAATCACGACAATTCTATTCTTTGACACAGCAAAAACTATTTTATTGTCATGATTTCATTATTCAAGAAATAGCCCGTGGAAAATACCGCGGGAGTCCCCGCCATTTTTTATTTAGTTTATTTAGAGAGCGGGAAATAAGTCCCAGGACAGGCGGGAAAACTAGAAGGCGGGAGCAGTGCGCTATTTCAAATCATATCGATATTGCTGCCAAAGCTGAAATATGTGTGGGATGCATGACCCACTATTACCAAGTGCATGGTGTTAGGTTATTAATAAATAATAAACCATAGCCGTTAGGGCGTTTAGTGTAAGTGTTCCACAGAAAACGAGATGTCAGTTGTGGCGAGTGTTGGCATCTTGACCGCGGAGCGCGGGGCGGCCGAGTAACCGTGGGTCGCGGCCGCACCCATCCTCCTCCTGAGAGACACCACTGTGACCAGACGTCCTTCACCAACCTCCCGCGCCACGTGTCCGTAGTGGTGGTTTTCCTGCCCTGATAGTATCCACAAGCTAGGTGCTGTGTACTGCATGCGAGGGAAGCCCTTGGGAGGCTACGAGAAGGCGGCGTGTTGTTGAGAGATACGAGAGAGGACTGAAGGAGGACCAACGTGGGCGAGGACCACATGGTAGGTCAGGTGTGGCTTCTGCTTCGCCCACCTACAGTTAAGTACACTTATTGCATAAGATGTTTTAAGATAGGTAGCTAGGTTGCTGTGTGCCTGGAATTAATTAATTATTCCTTATTTTCCAGCGAGTTTCCTTGTTGTTTTAAATAAACTTAAGAGCAGGTTCATCTGCCCTTTGCTTATCCTATGAGACGTGTGATTGGTAAAAAATAAGTGACTTAAAGAGGGCTGTGAGTCTGAGAACTTAATTTTCAGATACTTTATTTTATATTTTTTATTGCTGAGAATTTTTCGAGATCTTCAGAAGTCCAGACCTTTCAAGAACCCCACATTCATCAATAGAAAATTCCAAGATCGTGTTTCCTTGAATTCTTCCAGAGCCTTCTGGCACCTTGACAAATTATCACTAACAATTTTACCTCAGCTTTCCTACCTCTCCTATGTCCTGACGACACCCCTGCTGTCACATCTGCTTCTAAGGCTGAACTCTTCGCTCAAACACTCACTAAATATTCCTGATTCCTAACAAGCCCGGCACCTCGATTCTTCTCGATATTCTCCAGCGTTTCCCCCGAGACAAAACCACTCATCATAGATCTTGGGTGCTCTCCCAAGCACTTCATTATAACATATGTGTGACACGAGGAGGCTGTCTGCTCTTCGTATAGCGCTCATCTGAGAGGGAGGCTCGGAGAAGAGCTTCTTCAGGTTTCGGTAAATAGATCTGGGGTTGTTTCACTGAGATGGCCCTGAACATCCTCAGCGAGACTCCTGATATATCTCTCCTTGTCTTTTCCCACGAGAGATCTGGTCCTATTCGGCACTATATGTCCTGATTTCTAGCAAGCCTGGCAGCGGGACTCCTCTCGATATTTTCCAGCGTTTCCCCAGTGGCAAAACCACTGCTAGATCTCGGGCGCTTTCTAATGCACTCCATTGTAACTTGAAGAGTTTTACGTTTAAAGTATGCCACAGTTCTACAGGGCTATCAAGGATGCTGAGCACATTGGACCGATTTGAGACAGTCTCTGCTTATCCATGAGTACATGCCAGGTCTTTCAGCCTCTCGAGATGAAACACAATATGATTACACCTCGAGATTCTTCTTGACCTGACAAGAAGCTTGAGTCTTGCAACAACAATCCTATGATTAGTTGCAAATTATTCGGCACTACGGACAACCTTGCAGTTCTAGAGGATCATTTAACGAGTGCTTGCATGGATGTGGTCAGTCTCCTTAGCTACCCCTCAGCATTACTTTACCAAGTACAGCGGTGCAACTTTATCCTTTGGTACTAAGAACCAAGAATTCTCAACCTCCTGGATCTTGCAAAATTCAGGAGGAGAAAGCTGTTGGATTTCCTAGTTTCAGAACTATGGGGACCAACACATAACTAACAGTCAACACTGCCGGACCAACAGTAGGTGAACCCTCCCTCCTGATCTCGTCACTGGCAGGCCTCATCATCATCAAAAAGTCTTACTACGTATATCCACCTTCAGCGCTCAGAGCTCATTCAATGGGCAAGGCAGTCGGTGATCCTCCGAGAGGTTCAGGACGTTTCAGCGGCTTACAGGACAAAGCCCTCCGAAGGTAAATCTCAGGCTTTCTTCTACGGACTGGCACCGCTTCCGCATCTCCCCGGTGTAAGGATCGATAAACAGATGCGTGAGTGCAAAGTTTACTGGTGCAGGCTGGTGCAGGTGCGTAGTGCGTATAACAAGCGGAGTGTGGACTGCAGATGGTGGGAAGCAGCAGGGGCGACGGCCAGGTGGGTTCTGCCGGCTTCGTGGTGCAGAGGGATGGCGTCGCTTCGGTGCCGGTGCGTTGTGAAGCCTCGACTCTATAACCAACACTCCTTACACCTCCCTCCCCGGGCGGAGAGATGAGAGGTCGAGGCGGTCTGGACATTGGCGATTACGTGTACTCCGACGCGGTGCTGAAGGCGTCGGCAAGGAAAATTGCCAGCTCCAGAGCAGAGTGGCTCGGGGTTCGTTGGAAGGTGAAACCTGTGTCCCCGAAGTCTGTGGCGTCAATCCGGCATCGGGAACTTGCTGATGTCGATGACGTAGAAAGCGACGATTCCTCCAGAATATCCGCCCGCTGGGAAGTTTTACGTGGTAGTCTCGATGTTTACCAATGCCAACCACTGTCCCCGTCCTGTCCCAGCGGTTAGAAGTACGGTCTTGTATCCGTACAGGTGTGCCAATGCAAAGCGGTGGTAGCAGCCTTGCGGAGCGGTTGTAGTACCACTCTGCTTTCTCCCTCCTCAGAAACTGCTTGGCGTCGCACTCTTCGACGGCTGCCTGCCACTCAGGAGGGAAGGCGCGCCGGTGGGCTGGCACTACGGTGCAGAGAGGGCTGCCATACAGCACCTGGGCTGGGGATCGGCCGTCGGGGCGAGGGGTGTTTCGAAGCTCCATCGAACCCCGATCGAAGGCTTTGTCATCGTTGCCATTGATGGTGCAGACTTTGGCGATGAGGTGCTTTGCTTTCTTCACGAAGCTTCCGTGTGGCCGTTGGATTGGGGATAACTGGGGGAAGACAAGACATGATTAATGCCCCATCTCCCTACGAAGGACCGGAAAGCTGAACTAGAAAACTGGGGTCCTCCGTCAGTTCGAAGGCGGATTGGCACACCCACATCCCTGACTATGCCGCGCAGTAGCTTAGTTGTGACTCGTGACGTCGCCTCACGACCGTATTCCGCGATGCATGGCCATCCTGACAAGCGGTCAGCATATATTAGATACTCCTTGCTGGCGTGGGTGAAGAGGTCTGCTGAAGTGTCTTCGAAAGGAGGCAACGGTAGAGGGTCCGACAGCAGGGGCTCGCTCGGCTGTGACGGCAGCATCTCTTGACAGGCGTCACATGCTTGGACCGTGTTAGTGATGTCGCTGGTGATTCCAGGCCACCACACCGTCTGACGGGCCCGACGTTTCCTCACCCCGACGCCCCTATGGGAGTCGTGCAGCCGGGTTAGGACTTAGCATCTGAGCTAGGCAGGGGTGACTATAGTCTATTCATTTGGGCAAGGCCACTCACGGCAGCTTAGTCCCAGCGACTCCACTTCCTCCTCTGGGCTGGGTAGCTCCGAGCGGGATGATGTAACCTGCTTGTCATGTTAAGTAGTCCACACAACATAAAATGGCAAACAAACGAGCAGTTTGTGTTAGATATGCATTTTATGTTGACTACTTAACATTTTATTATTACTACTTACCATTTTATGTTGACTACTTAACATGACAAGTAGGTTACATCATCCCGCTCGGAGCTACCCAGCCAGAAGAGGGAAGTGGAGTCGCTGGGACTAAGCTACCGTGAGTGGCCTTGCCCAAATGAATAGACTATAGTCGGGAACCATATAGCGCGAGGCCATCCTCCGGGATAGGTCAGCACGGAGCTTCCAGAAATCTCGCAGCGTTGCTGGTAAATCTTTCCGGTTTGCTGGAAAACCTGTGGAGATATGATAAATTAAGCTCTGGTATGTGTCATCCTTTTCTGCTGCCTCGCGTACCTCTGTGATGATGGGGTCAGCGTACGGGTCTGTAGGAGTCTCTGAAATCTCGCAGGCCTTGAGCAACATACACTTGCGTACGCGGTGGGCCACTGCAGACTCTACCTCGGTGTCGGCGGGTGTCGGATCGTCAACGGGGGCCCGGGATAGGGCATCTAGAAGTTCGTGCTCCTTACCTTTATGACAGATGGTAGTGAAGACGTACGGTGAGACTTTCTCTTTCAGCCGCTGAATACGGGGAATTTCAATGGAATCCCGCGTGTGGTGATCGAGAATGGTGATAAGTGGCTTGTGATCCACCACCAGCTGAAAGTTAGGAAGGCCTAGCAGGTACATGCGACATTTTCTCATAACCCAGACGACAGCCATGGGTTACCTGCATTACTGCGGGGCGGGGTGACGGGCATGGATGCGCTGGTCGA
Organism: Eriocheir sinensis; assembly: GCF_024679095.1. Classification (NCBI taxonomy): domain Eukaryota; kingdom Metazoa; phylum Arthropoda; class Malacostraca; order Decapoda; family Varunidae; genus Eriocheir; species Eriocheir sinensis. Next base: position 3,776,638 of record NC_066550.1, on the reverse strand, counting down.
AGCACCTGTTTGTTGAGCCTTTGTCTCCTCCCGCCAAGCCAACGGGACGGAGTTGGGCGTGTGTCTGGCGAAGGGCTGGGCGTCTGGGCGAGCGTTGCACTGTTGTCGAAATCCCCGGGATCCACCAGAACGTCTGGAAACTCCTCCAGGAGAGCCTTGCGCCCTGCCTCCTCCTGACTTATATCTGCGCTGCGCCGCACTGCAGATATCTGTTGTGGGTAGTGAGCGGGGATTATACGTAAAGCACGAGAGTCATACCAGGAAAGTAGAGCATCGTCGACACCCCGGAACACGCTAATGTTAGTGCATGTCAATGGTAGCTTCTCCGATCGTCAATGTAACGTTAAACGAACCAACAGGGCTCAACCGGTTCTTGTTAGCAGCCAACATCTTTTCCTGGAAGCGTGAAAGCTCACTCTCGCTGATGCCGAGAAGTCTAAGCTGACGTAATCCAATCGCGTTGACCTCGGCGCCGGTATCGGGGGTGAACTGTAACTATCAGTTACTAGCTATAGGTACTTCCGTGCTGGAAACGTTGATTAAGATCTTTGGCGCTTGGCAGTCCGACACAACAAGTCGAACGTCCCTTACCTGTAGTCTCCGAGCTCTTCGAATACTAGGCGTCGCTTCACTCGCCCCTTGTTGAACGCACTTTTTGTGGCACACGCTACTGAAGTGTCCTGTTATGCTGCAGGCGTGACACTTCTTGCCCCAGGCCTTGCACTGTTCCTGGCGTCCCCGCGGATATGGCTCACCACCGCATCCTGCACACTTTGAATCACTAACCTTCTGGTGACGACGAGACATGCTGCGGTGCCGGTTTCTTTTACTCACCACTCTCCCAACCGTCCTGCCGACTCTGGTTAAGTCCGTTTCGGTGTTTATGGCCGACTCCTCGCTGCGACACAACCGCAAGGCTTCGGGCAGGCTTGGGGGTGGGGCGATTGCTAGCAGCTTCCGTCGGAGGTTTTAGTCTGCGACCCCGGACGTGATGCGGGTTACAAGTCGGGAGTCCAAGCAACTGCTGCATAGCTTTGCGTCGTCGACCAGCTCTTTAAGGGTAACAAAGAAATCGTCAAATGATTCACCCTCCGGCGTTCCTCAAGCTTCACGCGCCGCAGGGCAACATTCCGCTGACGCTGGAAGTGTGTAGTGAGGCGCTCAAGAACCTCCCTCACTGGTAAGGTGTCGTCGTCCTCGGCGATCCCGACGGCATACGCCAAAGTGACGCGCATCTCTGGGCTGAGACAGGGGCGGAAGTGTGCCAGCTGGGCTCGTGTTGGCTGGTCCCGAAGCTGCAGTTCTTCGTAGTCTGCCCACGCAATGCGCCACGCCTTGAACTCCCGCGGCGACACGTTCAGTGAGAGTTTATGTGGAGCCTCGGCTTGGGAACGGCTGATGGGGCGGCGCGGTGTCGTTTCCCTGCTTGCTGTACCTTCGTTTGCCGCTCCTTGACGTCCACCGTCACGCGTCGTCAGCACTCGTGATAATAGCTCCTGCATCGTCCGGCGATCTTCTGCGGCTTGGGCTTGCTGCACCTCCAACAATGAGGAGAGTTTGTCGAGAACCTGCGCCGTCGCCACCTCTGGAGACATGTCTGCTTCCGTACCAAGAGCTTGTCTCTTCGTCTGTATGGTGGCGATCTTAAAGTCACTGTGCACTCATCCTACTCACTGCGCCATGTAAGGTTCGATAAACAGATGTGTGAATGCAAAATTTACTGGTGCAGGCTGGTACAGGTGCGTAGTGCGTATAGCAAACGGAGTGTGGACTGCAGATGGTGGAAAACAGCAGGGGCGACGGCCAGGTGGGTTCTGCCGGCTTCTTGGTGAAGAAGGCTGGCGTTGCTTCGGTGCCGGTGCGTTGTGAAGCCTCGACTCTATAACCAACACTCCTTACACCCGGCTACCCTCGAAACAAAAAAGAGGGATTACGGGGCATTTCCTTTTTCGAGGGGTAGTGGTCCCATAAGCATTGTCCTGCAACTTTCATTAGCGGCAGATTCGCTTGTTACTGATGCAATGATGAATCCTGCCGCTCGGTTGCCCACCCCCCGCCCCCCTCTAGAACCAGATCAGAGTCGTGGCTCGCGCCGCGACTCCGACCTCTACTAAAAAAGAGATGATGGTAATTAAGCTGTTTCGACATTCTCAAGTTTATAACTTTGGAAGAAAAGACCATGACTCAATGGTTCTGAAAACTCGTCACCCACCTGATACACACAAAAGGGTGCCATGAGAAAAAACTCCTCTGACAGCATTCATGTCAAAAATTGGTTTGAACTGGCCGGAAGTTGGAGGTTCATTGGGCTTAGCTTGGCGCTCGGTGTGACGTAGCGCCCAGAGGTACTTGGGAAGATCTTTGGCCTCCTGACTTGGCTCTAAATTTTCATAGAAGTAATGTCCCCGAAGTCTGTATCCAGGAGGAGAATCGTGTTTCCTGCTGTAATGGGAAAGATTTCGTCACAAAGTTTTGAATATATGAAAACCTGAGTAATCCAACTGAAATAAACGTAGAAACTGGTCATTACCCTACATATTTGTTTTGTTAGAAACGAAATATAGATATATGAAGTTAAGACGACTGTTTCTGATAATAACTTGTTGCTGTTTAATACCGTATTAGGTCAATGATACATGTTCTTGCCTTATATGACATTATAATTTGATACCTTTTTCTATAACTTGTTTCATTTTATTATGCATACTGCTAAATTGATAATAAAAAGGAATGTTGGGATCATTAATCTTGAAATTATAACTACAAGAAGGATAAAGTATGACATTACTGGTAAACTTTAAAAAAAGAAGCAAAAGATGCTGCAAGAAAATAAAGAATTGAAGAAAACAGCGTAGTTATTTGCTATATAAAAAGAATCTAAGATGCTGACATAGACACAGTACATGGGGAGACGGTGACTGAATGGTTAGCGTGCCGTTCCCTCGTTCGCCACGTCTTGGATGATGCGGGCTCGAATCACACGCTACCACCTGGGATTTTTCAGTCACCGCCAAGTGGCCTAAAGGTCTTTTTCTTTTTCTTCTTCCGGCAACCCCATCTTTTCCGGGTGTGCGTCAAACACGACAAAGGTCGGTTGCCCATATCCACTACGTAAACAAACCAGCCGCCCTGTAGCTATATGGCTTGCAAAAGTAAGGACTGCTGCAACTTTTGCTGCTGTTACTCATCTTATGGACTTATTGTTACAGTTATATGGAAGAAAAAAGCGGCTGTGGGTTCGATCATGGCTTCAAAGACGGGAGGACAGGAGTGTTGAATCAAATCTCGTCAGAGAACTGTGTTGTGAAGACCGGGAGTCCTACAATTTTCATCGAATGGAGAAAGAAGAGTTTTTATTAATTATTGGAAATGGTAGCCCCACTCATATCCAAGCAAGATACTAGAATGAAGGAAGAGCAGCAGCAATAATGAATTATTCATATCTTTTTAAATTCTTTTTGGCGAAGTTTTCATGTGTGGTCCCACAGCACGAGGTGTTCTTTTATCTTGATTCTCTTGGTAGACCATCTTCCACTATTCGTCTTCTACTCCTCAGTCACTACTGTCGTCTGTTTACATACAGCCGCACGGTTGCTCGTATCCCCAACGTTTTTCCATCCGTACGGACAACCGACAACTCGCTCCCGGTTGGGCGTACGGCCAACCGCGGTTGCCCATGGGAAAATGGCCAGTGTGACACCGCCTTAAGACTACTCATATGATGTCCTGCAGACCACCTATCAACCCGGACTCTAGAAGAACTGTCCAAGGGAAATAAAGAATGAGGTCCGGGGGGGCCAGCATGAGCCAAGAAGAGATGGTGCCATTATAAACACTTGCCTGCGCCATGACGGGCTTGAGCCGACCACCAGGCCCAACCAAGAGAGCCTACCGGTGCTATAGGCCAGGACATATTTTTAATTTTTTTTTTTTATTGAAGGCAACTAATGCAGAACATATAAAATTCAAATCCCAAAGTGACTCACATACCTGTTAGTGAAGTCTTCAAGGAAGAGTGGAAAGCTGTCATGCTTGGGCAAAATGGGCACTTCGTCAGTGTCAAAATGTGCAATGAAGCGGTACTGATGCATGTGACGTAGAACGCAGTCAGTGAAGTAGACATTTTCCTGTGCAAACATTTTTTGTCTCTCTACCAGCGTCCACAACCTGGGGTGAAACAATGATTAAGAAAAATTCTTGACGAAATGGTAAAGGTAAAAGAATAAAAGAATAATTAGTCTGTTCCTCTGCTTTCCTCCATCCGATCTCTCTTGTTTTTCTTCCTCCTTTCCCCATGTATTTTTCGTTCTATTTTCTTCGTCATCTTTCACGTCTTGCTTCCTCATTACTGAAACAGTTTCCAATATTTAGCGGCCCAAGATATCAAACTGTCAAAAAACAAGTGATTTATTTGTTTAGGGTTTAGGTCAGCTTAATATTATACATATTATCTTATGTGGATCTGACATGTGCGCTTAAATAGTAATTATTGTATAGGTTATCTATAAAGAGAGTGCCTCTACAACCTACTTCCTCAATAGTCTGTGTCTTGGTGTAAAAGGATAATCTAGCATTCTTTGTTCTACTGTGACTTTTTTTAAACGCTCGCTGCACCTACTCATGCCGTTTCATTTTGTATCACCACTCAGAAATTTCACTTTATCCGGCGAGTTTGCTGTTACTCCACGTCGTTGATATATCTATACGTTTCATAGGTCACCTCTTTTCATTTTAGTGACACCTGCTGATCCATCTCAACGTAGTATTTTTATCAAATTCCGCCACTTCCTGACTCGTTCCTTCCCCTCAAAGATTTTCCTACTTCATTCACGGTTACACTGGGAGCCCAACTCAGGGAATATTTGTTCTCACTCCTATCCCACTGTCGAAAACAGGACAATTCTGTAAAGAAGTTTTCCGCAATTCTATCTACTTTTTTCATGTTATTTGTGACATTGCCATTTGCATGATTTCGCAAACAAATAGGATGTCTGTTAATGCCCAGTCGTATCTTCTTTTATTCCATGCTTCTGCCATACAAGGTTTCTTCAGTCATGCCCATTATAATTTTATGAATATCACTACTCCGTGGTACATCTTCGTGCTGCAGTGGTAAGCGCGGCTAACTACAAATCCGCGGGCCTGGGCTCGAATCCCGGCCTGGGCAGCCTTCGCGTAGTTTCCCAAGCTCTTCAACTTTTCATGTTGAAAGCTGGGAAAAAGTAACTGTGGTAACGAGGATGTTGTTCTGTACTCTCTCCTGGGTTAATGGATTATCACATACCACAGGCTATATACAGATATATATATATATATATATATATATATATATATATATATATACATATATATATATATATATATATATATATATATATATATATATATATATATATATATATATATATATATATATATATATATATATATATATATATATATATATATATATATATATATATATATATATATATATATATATATATATATATATATATATATATATATATATATATATATATATATATATATATATATATATATATATATATATATATATATGAAAAGTTAGCTTCGCTAACTGGTAATTCACAATCTAAAAAGTTAGCTTCGCTTACGCTAAACCGCTAAACTTATAAAGAAATTAGTGGAAGCTAACGCTAACCGCTAACTTTTATATATGAATTTAGCTTTGGTATAGTATTTTGGATCTAAAACCCTTAAAAATAGACGAAGTGAACTGAAATTTCAATATATTGTAGCTTTGGCATACTCCTTTCCAGAAGCTGTCCAGAAGTTTCCAATTTATTTTAAATCCGTATATTTTCCCAAGATTTACCGCAAATTCACGATTTTTTCTTTTTTTCCTTAACTGATATTTATATATATTTTTTTTATTATTTTAAGTTTATTTCTTGTCAGGTGGAATATATCGAATTCTTGTTATTGAATCTCGAGTTCAAAGAGTTGGAAATGAAAGATGCATTACCCTGAAATACCAAAAGTTTTCCCCAATAACTGTCCAGTTCCCTATTTTCAGTGTTTACAGTGGCGCCATTTTCCATTGGCTCTTGCTGCCCCCCGGAGCTCATCTGTAATCCTAGATTACCTAAGATCTAGAGTTGATAGGTGGACTTCTGGACAGCATGTGGATAGTCTTAAGCCACTCGGCGGCGGCTGAAAAATCCCGACTTGGTGGCACCGGGCGGGGCGCGAACCACGTCTTCCTGAACGCAGTGCCGTCACGCTATCCACTCAGACACCGCCTCCCCGTATATATATATATATATATATATATATATATATATATATATATATATATATATATATATATATATATATATATATATATATATATATATATCTATATATATCTATATATATATCTCTATATTTATATATACACACACACACAATGGTGGGCACGGTTCCGCTAATCCGCTAACCGCTAGTTAGCGAAGCTAACTTTTTCGTTAGTTTTTAGCGTTTTCACTAAATTTGAAACAGCTAGCGGACCAATTAGCTTCCGCTAAATGAAGTTCTTCCTCTGCTATCTTAAGTCCGCTAAAAATTCTTACAGGTTTGTTCTTGTCCATTGTGGGCGGACACAGCACCAGTTCAGCCACATGGCGGAATACTTCCAGGTAACTTTTAGGTAAATTACTCCGTAAAATTGGGTTATTGGACAATTATTAGGGAAACTTTTGGGTATTTTAGGGTTATGCATCTTCCATTTCCAACTCTTTGAACTCGGGATTTAATAAAAAGAATTCGATTGTTTCCACCTGACAAGAAGTAAACTTAAAATAATAAATATAAAAGTGTCAGTTATGGAAAAAAAGAAAAATATGCATCAATTTGCGGGAAATCTTTGGTAAAATATACGGATTTAGGATAAACTGGAGACTTCTCTCTCTTCTCTTCTTGTTGTTGCTTACTGGGCTCTTTGTTCAGTTCAGCTGCGACGTTATCACCGTGTAGTCATCACGTTCATTATTGTCGCCTTGTTAATCTTTATCGACGTCATGGAAGGTGACCCGAATGAGGACGTTTTTATTCTGCCTGAGGATGTTGAACCTGTTAAGGAGCCGGCAGCAGATGTGGATGCGGCGGAGGACACTCAAGCTGACGGCCAGAAGTTCCAGAACCCGTGTCCCCACCAGAAGTACTTTGTTCTTAAATCAAGAGATATAACGAACGCCAATGTCTTGCACTTCTGCTGCGTCATGTGCCATCCCAAGAGGACCATCATTAACAGATAGACGGCGAGCCTTTACAACTTGAAGTCACATGTCAAGAGGACACACCCAGTACATGCCAAGCAGATTGTTCATCATCTAATTTTGACATGCTATACCGTTCTCGAAATCTCTATGACTAAGCTAAAACATATTGAAATTTTAGGTCATTAGGTCTGTTTTTAAGGGTTTTAGAGGCAAAATAATAAACCGAGGCTAAATCCATACACAACAAAGTTAGCGGTTAGCGTTAGCTTACACTACTTTCTTTACCAGTTTAGCAGTTTAGCGTAAGCGAAGCTAACTTTTTCCTTAATGGATTACCAATTAGCGAAGCTAACTTTTAGGTTAGCGGTGCCCACCACTGTATATATATATATATATATATATATATATATATATATATATATATATATATATATATATATATATATATATATATATATATATATATATATATATATATATAAAAATATATAATATTTATTATATATAATATAAAAGGACACGAGGACCAATGTCCGCGCAGATATAAATAGATTTTCATTATTTTCTATATAGTGGTTGTGATATTTAAATATTACCAACACAATATAACCTATATACTCCTCCCTTTGTATTCTTATCATGATAATGATTGTGACGATTATTTCATATCATGAAGATAATAATTCTCTTTACTTTATCAATATGATTAAATTGCCAGTCAATATAGTTTTCCTTATTTTTTTTTTAAACTGAAATATGCCCCAAAAAAAACTCGCAATAAAAGAAGAAACAAACATCCAAAATTATTGTCAAGCTAGGACACTGCTTTAAGATTACGCACTATATCAAAAGTAAAGGTATTTTTAGTCTCACCGTCTCAGACTGGGCTCGTTCACGTAGGGTGGTGGGTAAGTGTAGTCAGTAATTTGGACAAATCCTTCTTGAACATAGTGACGTAGGACCAAAGTTATGTTTGGATGAACATCAGTAACGTAGAGAAACACCTGATTAAAACCTTGGGCCCTCAGTAGCTCTAGCCACTCTACCAGGCGTACGGAAAAGTCTTCATGATAGTAATATAGTGCTGGACCACAAACTGCGGGGACCCACATCTTCGCCAACCTGGGGGGGAAAGCACTTCTGTTACTTAGCGATTACGATTCATGCACACGCTGAAATATAAGAAGAAAAAAGATAAACCATCAATAGACTTGGTGAAGTGATTTTAAGACTGCGCTATTTAGTTTCACAAATCATATTTTATAGTCAAACCTCCTTTTTTTTTTTCAATCCAAAATCAATCTGTCAATAAGGACAATCGTCGGTGGTCGCGTTGCCTCGCCCACATTATGACGCCAAGCCCGGCAGTCTTTCGGACCAGGCTCCATGAAGGCCTGCTCCTCCTCCGGTCAGAATCTATCGACTACTGAAGCCACTCTGTAAACGCTCCTTTAGTTTCCTTCACTCAGAATTGTCTCTTACAGAAAGACCCCAATGAGCAGGGTCATCTTCTAGGTAGCCTGCCATATGATCGTATAGCCGGAGTTGGCGTTGACGGACTATGCGGGTAACATATGTCGATTCAGTCTCACGGAGTAGTCGCCGGTTTGACACAAAGTCATTCCAACGATATCAAGTAATACTGTGTAGTTACTTGCCGTTTACCGTTTACCGTTGATGAGGTTTCACGCGAACGCACTGCTGCCAGCGCAGTACTCCGCAGGGCCGTCAACAATGTCGATGTTAGTCTCAAAAAAATAATAATCGATGCACTTATTCGCACCGTCGTAGTGAATAAGTGAGTCTTAATTGCTTTCATGAATAGCCTACTGATGTTCTTTTGATAAACTTGGCATCATCATAGTCACTTCCCCATGGTAAGGTTCGTATTAATATTAATATATTTCCCTTTTATAGTGCCACAAATATCCATTGTGTCTTTTTTTTAATTTATGATATTTTCTTTATAATATCATCATTAAATATCAACGATTATTTCCAACTCACTGAACATTAAACCCACAGCTTATCTTCGAGTCTCAAACATTATTTAATAGCTATGATCGGTTATGTTACGAATTCTCTCAATTTCCCTCTGAGAACTACACAACACTGGTCACTCGCTGAGTGATAAATTGCAGGCTTCTTAAACCTCACACAATTTATGCATTTCTTATCAGGCAAGGTGCAGTCCTTTAATTCATGATCTCCAGCACATTTGTAACATTTTTGGGCTTCTCTATTGTTCTTGGCAGTACCAACTCCTCAAGATGGCCATTTCTCTGACAGTGATAATATACTATTGCATGGTATCTATCTTTCACGATATACACTCCCCAATCTAGTTTTATCTTGTCATGATGTTTATGAATCAGCTCTCTAACAGTTGGATCACATTTAAAAATATAGTACAATGTGCTGCCTGCAGCAGGCTTACTAAAAATCTTCTCAATTTTCCCCTCAACTCCTGGAATCAAGTGTAGGAACTCATTCCTTCTTAAGAATGATGTTTTCTATGCCCTCTCTGGCCTCAACTTTCAGAAGGCTTATGGACCTGATGGAGTACCTCTTATTGTCCTTAAAAACTGTGCTTCCGTGCTGATACCCTGCCTGGTCAAACTCTTTCGCCTATGCCGATCAACATCTACCTTTCCTTCCTGCTAGAAGTACACCATCATACAACCTGTGTCAAAGAAGGGTGACCGTTCCAATCATTCAAACTACCGCCGTATAGTTTTACTTTCTTTTTTATTGAAAGCTTTTGAATCAATCCTTAACCGGAAGATTCAAAAGCACCTTTCCACTTCTAAACTTCTATCTGATCGCCAGTATAAACTCCGCAAGGGGCGTTCTGCTGGCGATCTTCTTGCTCTTTTAACTGACACTTGGTCATCCTCTTAGCCGTTTCGGTGAAACTTTCTCAGTTACGCTAAACATATCGAAAGATTTCGATAGAGTCTAGCACAACTCTGCTTTCTAAATCGCCCTCATACGGATTTTATACTTCTCTCTATTACTTCATCTCCAGTTTCCTTCCCGGCCGTTCTATATCTGCTGTGGTAGACGGTCACCGTTCTTATCCTAAACCTATCAACAGTGGTGTCCCACAGAATCTGTTGTATCACTCCTCTCTTCCTGTTATTCATCAATGATCTTCTTTCCATAACAAGCTGTCCTATCCACTCATACGCTGATGACTCCACTCTGCATTATTCAACTTCTTTCAACAGACGACCCTTTCAACAGGAATTACAAGACTCCAGACTGGAGGCTGCAGAACGCTTAACCTCAGACCTTGTTATCATTTCCGATTGGAGTGAAAGGAACCTTGTGTCCTTTAATGTCTCAAAACTCCGGAAAATTATGCAGTCCTGAAAAATCCTCCAACGAGTGATTACGAAGATGTGATCAGTCTCCTTAGCCACCCATTCTGCATTGCCGTACCAAATCCAGCGGTGCAGTTCTGGTCTCTTGTAGCACGAACCCGTAATTCTGAACCTCCTGGATACTCAAAATTAAGGAGGCAAGAGCTGTTTCTGTTTCGATCAGTGTCAGTAGTAGCATTGAATTTGCCCAAGAAAATGAATGTGTCCCGAGGTGAACACAATTCTAATACCAAGTCGAGTTAGGCGTAGAACATCTCCTTCTCTTCAGTTACACATATCTCGGTAGGAGCATACCTTACAACAAGAGACATGAAGCCCAGTGTGTGCTTCAGGTTCACTCACGATATACGCTCATAAACGAAGTAAGCTCCACCACAAATGGCTGCAGATGGCTGGAGAAGCCTATGGCTACCCCTTAAGACGGGACCAATGGTCATGGCGGAGCAGTAGTCTGTGTTCCCCTTCCCTACTAATATCGCCATTGCCAGACCTCCTCGTCTCAGAGGGTCCCACTTTCTCCACTCTCAGTCTTATGACCTCATCTGATAGGTAGGACAGTCGGTGATCCTCCGAGAGGCACCGGACGTTCCAGGAGTCCATACGCAAAGCCTTCCAAAGGTTAATCCCGGTCCTGCTTCTGCACCACCTCGTCCACCCCTAAACAAAAGGAGGGGTTACGGGACCCTGTTCCTTTGCCAAAAACAAAATAAGAGTACCTTGATATCTTAGAAAATTTCACATATATTGATGGCGTATTTCAGAATAACGGTGGGTCTCGCTAGCAAGTCTTACGACGGATTGGCTTGGCCCACGGTGTTATGGACTCGCTCAGCACGAGTAAGTAGCGTTGACGATAGGAGAAGGAGAAAGAAAAGGGTTGGGATCTGCAAGTCACTTGCGCTTCCTGTCTCACTGGATGGCTGTGAGACGGACACTAAAAAGGAATTTGGAGAGGAGGATTGATGTCTTTCGTAATACGTGTCTGCGCAAAATCATGATATGCTGCTGGAATGACAGTGTCAAACCAGCGACTACTCCGGGAATTCTGATTCGACATATATTACCCGTATAGTTTGTTAACACCTACTCCGGCTATACAGGCATATGGCACGCTACCCAGAAGGTTACCCTGTTCATCGGGTTGTTCCTGAATGAGACAATTCTGAGATGAGGAGGCCAGTGGGGAGCCCATAAAGTTCGTGGATTGAGCAAGTAGATCGATGCTGCAAGGAGGTACTCAAGGTAGGGACCCACGGACTTAGCGTCGTCGGGTGGACGAGGCGACGGACCCCCTGGAGTATGCCCCTACTGATCTCTCTCTCTCTCTCTCTCTCTCTCTCTCTCTCTCTCTCTCTCTCTCTCTCTCTCTCTCTCTCTCTCTCTCTCTCTCTCTCTCTCTCTCTCTCTCTCTCTCTCTCTCTCTCTCTCTCTCTCTCTTTATATATATATCTATATATATATATATATATATATATATAAATATATATATATATATATATATATATATATATCTATATATATATATATATATATATATATTTTTTTTACAACAAAGGAGGCAGCTCAAGGGCACACAAAAAAAGAAAACAATAATAAAAAAAGCCCGCTACTCGCTGCTCCTAAAAAGAAACAAAAGAGGTGGCCGAAAGCAAGATCAAATACGGGAGGAGAGGTGTCTGATACCTCCTCTTGAAAGAGTTCAAGTCGTAGGCAGGAGGAAATACAGATGAAGGAAGATTGTTCCAGAGTTTACCAGCGTGAGGGATGAAAGAGTGAAGATGCTGGTTAACTCTTGCATAAGGGGTTTGGACAGTATAGGGATGAGCATGAGTAGAAAGTCGAGTGCAGCGGGGCCGCGGGAGGTGGTGAGGCATGCAGTTAGCAAGTTCAGAAGAGCAGTCAGCGTGGAAATATCGATAGAAGATAGAAAGAGAGGCAACATTGCGGCGGAATTTAAGAGGTAGAAGACTATCAGTATGAGGAGGAGAGCTGATGAGACGAAGAGCCTTAGCCTCCACTCTGTCCAGAAGAGCTGTGTGGTGGAGCCCCCACACATGAGATGCATACTCCATACGAGGGCGGACAAGGCCCTGTATATGGACAGCAACTGTGCAGGGAGAAGAACGGGCGGAGACAGTACAGAACGCCCAGCCTCGAGGAAGCTGATTTAGTAAGAGATGAGATATGAAGTTTCCAGTTGAGATTTTGAGTTAAGGATAGACCGAGGAAGTTTAGTGTTGAGGAAGGTGATAGCTGGGTGTTGTCAAAGAACAGGGGATAGTTGTTTGGAAGATTGTGTCGAGTGGATAGGTGGAGAAACTGTGTTTTTGAGGCGTTGAAGGACACCAGGTTCTTCTTGCCCCAATCGGAAATAATAGTAAGGTCTGAGGCTAAGCGTTCTGCAGCCTCCAGCCTTGAGTCGTTAAGTTCCTGAAGGGTGGGTCTTCTATTGAAAGAAGTTGAGTAATGCAGAGTGGAATCATCGGCGTAGGAATGGATAGGACAGTTCGTTTTGGAAAGAAGATCATCAATGAACAACAGAAAAAGAGTGGGAGATAGGACAGAACCCTGTGGGACACCACTGTTAATAGATTTAGGGGAAGAACAGTGACCGTCTACCACGGCAGAAATAGAACGGTCAGAAAGGAAACTGGAGATAAAGGTACAGAGAGAAGGATAGAAACCGTAGGAGGGTAGTTTAGAAAGCAAAGATTTGTGCCAGACCCTATCAAAAGCTTTTGATATGTCCAGCGCAATAGCAAAAGTTTCACTGAAACGGCTAAGAGAGGATGACCAAGAGTCAGTTAAGAAGGCTAGGAGATCACCAGTAGAACGCCCTTTGCGGAACCCATACTGGCGATCAGATAGAAGGTCAGAAGTGGAAAGGTGCTTTCGAATCTTCCGGTTAAGGATTGATTCAAAAGCTTTAGATAGACAAGAAAGTAAAGCTATAGGACGGTAGTTTGAGGGATTGGAGCGGTCACCCTTCTTAGGTACAGGCTGTATGAAGGCATACTTCCAGCAAGAAGGAAAGGTAGATGTTGACAGGCAGAGGCGAAAGAGTTTGACCAGGCATGGTGACAGCACGGAGGCACAGTTTTTAAGGACAATAGGAGGCACTCCATCAGGTCCACAAGCCTTCTGAGGATTGAGGCCAGAGAGGGCATAGAAAACATCATTTTGAAGAATCTTTATAACAGGCATAAAGGAGTCAGAGGGGGGATGAGTAGGAGTTTTTAGAAAAAGTTTGAGAGAAGAGTTCAGCCTTAGAGATAGATGAGACGGCAGTGTTGCCGTCAGGACTGAGGAGTGGAGGGAAAGATGAAGAAGTGAAGTTGGAGGAGATGATTTTGGCTAGATGCCAGAAGTCACGGGAAGAGTTAGAGAAAGCAAGGTTTTGACATTTTCTATTAATGAAAGAATTTTTGGTTAGTCGGAGAATAGATTTGGCACGATTTCGGGCAGAAATGTAAAGTTCATAATTAGCATTAGTTTGAAGGCTCTGGTACCTTTTGTGAGCTACCTCTCTATCATTGACAGCACGAGAACAAGCGTGATTAAACCAAGGCTTTTTAGCGTGAGGAGTAGAGAAAGAACGAGGAATGTATGCCTCCATTCCAGAGACAATCACCTCTGTGATGCGCTGAGCGCACACAGAGGGGTCTCTATCCAGGAAGCAATAATCATTCCACGAGAAATCGGAGAAGTACATCCTCAAGTCGTCCCACCGAGCTGAAGCAAAATGCCAGAAGCATCGCCTCTTCGGTGGGTCCAGAGGGTGTACAGGAGCGACAGAATAGGATGCAGAAATAAGATTGTGATCGGAGGAGCCCAACGGAGAGAACAGTTTGACAGAATAAGCAGAACGGTTTGGGGTAAGGAAGAGGTCTAGAGTGTTGGGCCGATTTCCAAGACGGTCGGGAATACGTGTAGGGTGCTGGACCAACTGCTCTAGGTCGTTGAGGATAGCAAAGTTGTAGGCTTGTTCACCAGGATGGTCAGTGAAAGAGGATGAAAGCCAAAGCTGGTGGTGAACATTGAAATCTCCTAGGATGGAGATTTCAGCGAAGGGAGAGTGGGTCAAGATGTGCTCCACTTTAGAATTCAAATAGTCAAAGAATTTTACATAGTTGGTAGAGTTAGGTGAGAGATAAACAGCACAGATGTATTTAGTAATAGAATGACAATGAAGTCTTAACCAGATGGTGGAAAATTCAGAAGAGTCAAGGTTGTGGGCACGAGAGCAAGTGATGTCGTTGCGCACGTAGGCGCAACATCCAGCTTTGGATTGAAATTTAGGATAGAGATAGTAGGAGGGAACAAAGTAGAGATTGCTGTCAGTAGCCTCAGAAACCTGTGTTTCGATAAGGAAGAGAAGGTGAGGTTTAGAGGAGAGATGATGTTCCACAGAATGAAAATTAGAGCGAAGACCGCGAATGTTGCAGAAATTGAGAAGAAAGAAGTTCTAGGAGGTATCAAGACACCTCTCGGGTCAGAATTATTGGTCCCCCCCCCAGGCGGGGACTCCGAGGCTTGATGTATGTGCGCCATTTTGAAATTTTGATTTTGGGAAAAGGTGTATATGTTGTGTGAATGTAGTGTGGTGTGGATAAAGAGAGGCTCTGTCTTTAGAGAGCATGCTGAACTAATCTCCGGTGTTGGTGAGACCATAGGAAACAGTTAGTGAGGACATGGAAGGGTCTTTGGAGGGCTTCAGCCCTTCTCACCTCCATATATACCGCACCGGGAGTGGCTTGCGCCCGCTCGGTAGGTGTCTTCCTACCTACTCATATATATATATATATATATATATATATATATATATATATATATATATATATATATATATATATATATATATATATATATATATATATATATATATATATATATATATATATATATATATATATATATATATATATATATATATATATATATATATATATATATATATATATACATTTTTACAGGAGACAGCTAAAAAGAAATAAAATAAAAAAAGCCTACTCACTGCTGCTCTGAAAAGAATCAAAAGAGGTGGCCGAAAGAAAGGTCAATTTCGTGAGGAGAGGTGTCCTGATACCCTTCTTTTGAAAGAGTTCAAGTCGTAGGCAGGAGGAAATACAGATGAAGGAAGATTGTTCCAGAGTTTACCAGTGTGAGGGATGAAAGAGTGAAGATGCTGGTTAACTCTTGCATAAGGGGTTTGGACAGTATAGGGATGAGCATGAGTAGAAAGTCGTGTGCAGCGGGGCCGCGGGAGGGGGGGAGGCATGCAGTTAGCAAGTTCAGAATAGCAGTCAGCGTGGAAATATCGATAGAAGAGAGAAAGAGAGGCAACATCGCGGCTGAATTTAAGAGGTAGAAGACTATCAGTAGGAGGAGGAGAGCTGATGAGACAAAGAGCCTTAGACTCCACTCTGTCCAGAAGAGCTGTGTGAGTGGAGCCTCCCCACACGTGAGATGCATACTCCATACGAGGGCGAACAAGGCCCTTGTATATGGATAGCAACTGAGCGGGGGAGAAGAACTGGCGGAGACGATACAGAACGCCCAACCTCGAGGAAGCTGATTTAGCGAGAGAGGAGATAGAAAGTTTCCAGTTGAGATTTTGAGTTAAGGATAGACCGAGGATGTTTAGTGTTGAAGATGGTGATAGGTGAGTGTTGTCGAAGAATAGGGGATAGGTGTTTGGAAGATTGTGTCGAGTTGATTGGTGGAGAAATTGAGTTTTTGAGGCATTGAAGGACACAAGGTTCCTTCTGCCCCAATCGGAAATGATAGCAAGGTCTGAGGTTAATCGTTCTGCAGCCTTCAGTCTGGAGTCGTGCACTTCCTGTTGAGAGGGTCATCTATTGAAAGAAGTTGAATAATGCAGAGTGGAGTCGTCGGCGTATGAGTGGACAGGACAGTTTGTTATGGAAAGAAAATCATTGATGAATAACAGGAAGAAAGTGGGTGATAGGACAGAGCCCTGTGGAACGCCACTGTTGATAGATTTAGGGGAAGAGCAGTGACCGTCTACCACCGCAGAGATAGATCGGCCGGAAAGGAAACTGGAGATAAAGGAACAGAGAGAGGGATAGAATCCGAAAGAGGGCAGTTTAGAAAGCAAAGACTGGTGCCAGACTCTATCGAAGACTTTCGATATGTCTAGCGCAACAGAGAAGGTTTCACCGAAACGGCTAAGAGAGGATGACCAAGAGTCAGTTAAGAGAGCAAGAAGATCGCCAGTAGAACGCCCCTTGCGGAATCCATACTGGCGATCAGATAGAAGGTTAGAAGTGGAAAGGTGCTTTTGAATCTTCCGGTTAAGGATTGATTCAAAAGCTTTAGATAGACAGGAAAGTAAAGCTTTAGGGCGGTAGTTTGAGGGATTGGAACGGTCACCCTTCTTAGGCACAGGCTGTACAAAGACATACTTCCAGCAGGAAGGAAAGATAGATGTTGATAAGTAGAGACGAAAGAGTTTGACCAGGCAGGGTGTCAGCACAGAAGCACAGTTTTTAAGGACAATAGGAGGCACTCCATCAGGTCCATAAGCCTTCTGAGAGTTGAGGCCAGAGAAGGCATAGAAAACAGGGATAAAGGAGTCAGAGGGGGGATGAGTAGGAGGAATATGCCCAGAATCGTCCAAGGTGGAGTTCTTACAGAAAGTTTGAGCGAAGAGTTCAGCTTTAGAGACAGATGAGACGCCAGTGCTGCCGTCATGGTTAAGGAGTGGAGGGAAAAAGGAAGAAGTGAAATTGGAGGAGAAATTTTTGGCTAGATGCCAGAAGTCACGGGAAGAATTAAAACAAGCAAGGTGTTAACATTTTCTATTAATGAAAGAAGTTTTGGTAAGTCGGAGAATAGATTTGGCACGATTCCGGGCTGAAATGTAAAGATCAAAGTTAGCGGGAGTTCGAAGGCTCTGGAACCTGTTGTGAGCTGCCTCTCTATCTTTAATAGCACGAGAACAAGCATGATTAAACCAAGGCTTTTTAGCATGAGGAGTGGTGAAAGTACGTGGAATGAATGCCTCCATTCCAGAGACAGTCACCTCTGTGATGCGCTGAGCACACACAGAGGGGTCTCTCTCCTGGAAGCAGTAATCATTCCACGGGAAATCGGAAAAGTACATCCTCAGGTCGTCCCACCGAGCTGAAGCAAAATGCCAGAAGCATCGCCTCTTCGGTGGGTCCAGAGGATGTACACGAGCGATAGGACAGGATACAAAACTTAAGTTATGATCGGAGGAGCCCAACGGAGAGAACAGTTTGACAGAGTAAGCAGAAGGATTAGAGGAAAGGAAGAGGTCTAGAATGTTGGGCCTGTCTCCAAGACGGTCGGGAATACGAGTAGGGTGCTGAACCAACTGCTCTAGGTCGTTGAGGAGAGCAAAGTTGTAGGCTTGTTCACCAGGCTGGTCAGTGAAAGAGGATGAAAGCTAAAGCTGGTGGTGAACATTGAAATCTCCCAAGATGGAGATTTCAGCAAAGGTAGAGTGAGTCAAGATGTGCTCCACTTTAAAGTTCAAATAGTCAAAGAATTTTACATAGTTAGTAGAGTTAGGCGAGAGATAAATAGCACAGATGTATTTAGTAATAGAATGGCAATGAAGTCTTAGCCAGATATTGGAAAATATAATATATATATATATATATATATATATATATATATATATATATATATATATATATATATATATATATATATATATATATATATATATATATTATATTATTATATTATTATATTATTATATATTATTAGGGTAGGCGGTGGCCGAGCTGGTAGGGTACTGGACCAACATTCGCCGCGTGATGGTCGACGCGGGTTCGAATCCTCACGCTACCACTCGGATTTTTCAGTCACCGCCGAGTGGCTTAAAACTACCCACATGCTGTCCTGAAGACCACCCATCAACCCGGACTCTAGAGAGGAAGCCGTCCAAGCGAATCAAGAACGAGTTCCGGGGGGCAGCATGAGCCAATGCAAGATGGCGCCACTATAAACACTCGCCTGCGCCAGAACGGGCTGGGCCGACCATCAGGCCCCACCTGGAAGAAGCCTTGGGCCGACCATCAGGCCCCCACTGGAAGATGCCTATGCAATAGGCAACAACGTAAAAAAAAATATATATATATATATATATATATATATATATATATATATATATATATATATATATATATATGTGTGTGTGTGTGTGTGTGTGTGTGTGTGTGTGTGTGTGTATGACGGTGGTGTACAGGTCCTTGAGCGTCCTGTGGGGGGCTCCCAGTGCTTTCATGCGCCTCAACATGAAAAGTTTGTAGGAAGCCGCCCTGATGATGGTGGTGACGTGCTTGCCCCAGCTCAGCTTGCTGTCTAGGGTGAGTCCAAGTAGTTTGGTGGATTCAACCACCTGCAGCTGGTGAGGGCCAACCTCAAGGGCTGGCGGTGGGATGGCAGTGGTGGAGGTGTGAAAATGCATCACCACCGTCTTGTTGGTGTTGATGGTGACGTGGTTGTCTTGCGTCCAGCTCTGCAGTCGGTCCAGAATGTGTTGTAGGGGCGTGTAGTCAGGGGCTGTGTTGTTGATGGAGATCCCCACTGTAGAATCATCCACCTACTTCCAGCGATGAGGGGCGTCTAACAGTGCATTGTTGATCAGAATAAGGAAGCAAAGATGCCCCATGCGCGTCCCTTGTGGCACCCCAGCAGAGAGGGGCTGGAGGGTGGAGGTGCAGCCCTGATGACGCACAGCTTGGTGGCGGTGCGTCAGGAAGTCCGCCAGCCAGGATGTCAGGTGGGAGGGCAGGCCGATGTTTATGGCCTTGGTGATGACAGTGGTGTGGTCAACCAGGTCGAAGGCTTTCCGAAAGTCAATAAAGGCGAGGGCAGAGGAAGTTTTTTTTCTGGTTTCCAGGTTTTTAAGAATGAAATCAAGGAAACTAATGAGGCAATGTGTTGTGGAGGAGGCTCTAACGTTGCCGAACTGCCTCTGATCAATTTTGTAATGAGTAGTATCATATGCCCAGCTAAATACAAAGTCTTCACAAAGCAGGCTCGGGATTGGAGTGATGGCAATGGGTCTTAGTTTAGTAAGTGAGGTGGAGTTGGTGACTTTGGGGATGGGAGTGACGAATGAGGTTTTCCAATCTGTGGGGCATTTGCTCTGAGTGAGGGAGGCATTTATGATGGAGGCAAAGGGGGTAGCAAGTTCATAGGAAAACTCCTGATAAAGCTTTATGGGTAAATCTAGGGATGTGGTGGACCTTTTGAGTTTGAGAGATCTGAGCTTTTCGGCAACTTGAAACTCTTCCACGTAGGGAGGATTAGACGGGGAGGGTAGGTAGGCGGGGAGGGAGACAAGGTCTAGGGGGGAAAGGCTTTGACAGATGGAAGAAAAGTGAGAGTTAATCAGTTCATCTATCTCAATGGGATAGGAGGAGGAGGGGAGAAAAGGGAAAACCGACGACAGGTTACCTAGGCCACACAAATGGAGTATCTTGGAGAACAACTTGCTGGTGTGTTGTCCTCCAGGTGTTGTAGTTCTTGGGGGTAGTACTCCTTCTTTGCCACTGCGATTTCCCTGATGACTGTGTTGCGAAGGGCCCTGTATCTTGCTCGGTCCGTGTAGAAGGCGCGGTTCCTTTGCTGCATTAAGGCCTTAATCCTGGAGGTCATCCAAGGCAGGTCGGCTGGGTGGGTGTGTTGTGTCTTGGTGGGGAAGAAGTGCTGATACGCCTGAGTGATGGTGGCGAGGTAGTTGTTCCACTTCTCCGTGACGTCATGAACGGTAAGGACCTCGACCCAAGGATAACCCACCAACCAGGCACGTGCAAAGGGGGGGTGCTAGGGGTGCCCAAGCACCTGCCCCTTTTGCTCCTGTTTTAAAAGTGCCCTTTTCAGAGAAATGTAATACAGGCCTGTGCCCCGCCCGTTCGATGTCTCGCAGGATTGACACGACTTCATTACATATTTCGCTTAATTTACTATTGCCTCAACTTATAATTAGTTCCATACATGTCTTCATTATCAGCTTAATTAATTGTCCCATTCAGAGCTGAATATAGTCCCCTCCCAATCATAATTATATTAAACATAGTCAACACCAGGCCGTCCGGACGACAAGCAGCCAGCAGGGAGGCCTCGACGGCCATCTTGTC